>NW_017386037.1:682688-765103 GCF_000237925.1 Schistosoma mansoni | reverse complement strand
TCGATCCCGTGTCACTCAGCTTCACAGTCAGAGACGTTATCACTGAGCTATTCGGGACGCGACCGACATCCTGTAAGACTGAATAGCTTAGTGGTAACGTCTCTGACTGAAGCTGAGTGACACGGGATCGAATCCTCCAGGGAGCATCAGTTCCCTCAAGATTACAGGTACACCTTGCTGACGAGTGTCAAGTAGCACGAAACCCGGATCCAGGGTTTCCTGTTGACCACCTCCAACCACCATCTTACCTCAATATATATAGTGCAGGCAGTGTCGAGCCACCTAGACTAGTGGACACATTGCAACTTGATCGATAGCATTCGAACGGCACCAAGAAGGACTTGACACGCATGACATTGATCACCACCCAGTGATCAATCGATTGTGAGATATAAGTAGTATGTATTATTAATCATTACATGATCAATATAAAGATCATATGATGAAGTAGATTATTTTGTGTAATACTATGAAATTTTTTTTGTATTTTTAAATGTCAACACACATGGTGTTAAAGATTTGCGTAATATTCGATTTGTCATGGAGATTATAATTTATGGATAACCTATGAGCAACTTTAAAATAACCTTGACAATGTGCACTTACCAACTAGGATTAAATAAAGGTGATAAACTAGTGTCCTGAATTAGAATGATGATTTACAGTTGATGGTTAGGGTGGTGGATTAGATTTAGAGTTTTCATCAAGAATGGATATCAGTTATAAAGTCAAGACGCTACTTAGCCGAATGGATGAATGAATTAAAGATCTGATGTCCTAAATCTGATTGGTCTATCCATAGATGATAGTGTCGCCAATTTTGTTCAAAACATATATGTGTGTATCACAAGTGATTTCGTGGATATTATAGTTATTTCAGTAGTTGAGATCATGAATCAGTTGAAGCTAGACCACCATGAAAAACCTGGAAGCACTGGACAGCCAACTCGTCCTATTGCGGGATTCCTCAGCAGTGCGCATCCACTATCCCGCCTCGTAAGTTTCGAACCCAGGACATATTGGCCTTCCCAGTGGTTCTAGAGGTTAGGCGATAACGCACGAGACTGATAGGTCCTGGGTTCGAATCTCGCAATGCGGGGTCGTGGATGCTCTCTGATTAGGAGTCTCACAATAGGACGAAACGACCGTTCAGTGCTTCCAGGTTTTCCATGGTGGTTTAGCTTCAATTGACTCACGCTTTCAACTATGAAAATGAAACATTTGCAATTTAAACTTGTATTTTATTATCTTATTAGTGTTTAACAGTTAGAAGATATATTGAATTTGTAAATTAGATTACTAAAATTGATTTAGCAACGAATCTATTATAATAAAATTAATATCTATGACAAAAACCTACTGTCTCTCTAGACAGTAATTAAGAATTATGTTTATGAGAAATTTGAATAATCAATTTTAGAGAAATGAAACATTGATAGGCGAATGAAGATTATAACAAAACATTATAACATTATAACAAACCAGTCTACGTTACTCAACATTGCGTGCACTATATTGAGATGAGATGGTGGTTGGAGGTATTCCTACAGGAGGTCAGTTGTGGCCCGGATAGCTCAGTGGAAACATCATTGACTGTGCAGTTGGGTGACATGGGTTCGAATCTTCCAGGGAGCATCAATTCCCTCAAGATTGCAGATACACCTTGCTGATGAGTGCCAAATAGCCCGAAACGTAGGTCTAGGGTCTCCTGTCGACTATCTGCAACCACCATCATATTATAATAAGTCAGTTTGGCATAAGAAATTCACTATACTACTAAACGTTCATTTCTAATCATATGACTTAAATAATAGCTATCTAGATATATCATCCTATTGGGTAGACGAATGATCATAAGCTAAATTTAACAAATTAATTATAATTTATTACGTATCTTCTATAATAAATCATGTATTCATATGTGCTATTACGTAATAATGCATGATAGTTGCATACTATCGGGATGCATTTACTAAATAACTTTCAAAAAGGTTGCCAGAATATTTCAAAGTATTGATAGTATTAAACGTCATATGTGAACTAGTAATTCTTAGAGCTAACCCATACCTTCTTTAAAAGTTTCGAATATTTTAACAGTATAGACAGATTGTGGTGTGGTCTACTTATATCCTTATAAGTATTATATGGTGATGGTCAGACATAGAATGTATTTTGGCAGAAGATCGATAAGGAAAGAACTGAAATGAAGTACAATTGGTAGGAGAATGCATGAACAGTGGAATTCGAGAAGATTGATTGATATTTACAGAAGAAACAGTGAAGATTGGGACAATTGATGGTTATTTTGAAAATTAAATGTTCATTATATGGTTATCAGATCTTAGTAACACAGTTTGTAATTTGTGCTCAAGTACATTCGATCGTCCCCACTCATGTTCTCGTTCACTACAAGATAATATAGTAAACTCGTTTGAATGTAACGTGTTGCAATTAGAATTAAGCAGTCAAATATGTATGACCTAGTTGTATAGTGGTACAAGGCTGCTTGCTTAAATATCTTGGCTACCAGTTTCTGCCATCTAGATATTTCAACCAGCTATCTGTTTCCTTGTTTGTTTTAACACATCATTATGTCAATTAATGGCATGAACTGTTCAGGTGTGTTTGTGAAATTTTCACTACGTTTTACTGTAAACATTACAAAAAATGTACCAACGGAGACATCGTGATGGCTGTCAATATTCAGCGAAAAGAAAGTACATTATTCAAATGTCTATTCCAGGACTGAAAACTTCTAGCTGTCTGTCTAGAAAGATAAGTTTTTAAAACAAATCTTATGAATTTAAACGAAGCCTTTCATCTATTACTAATGTAGTGAACAAGAACACAAGTGGGGACAATCGAATATACCAGAATATAAAATTACACAACATCTTATTACAGTGAATTCTTCGTTTGCGAAATATCAATCAATAGTGTCAAACTTCACTGTTCCTTCATTTTCACAGTAACTATTCTGTATTCTCGTTCTTTTTTCTTCGATCTTCTTAACATTCTGGCACCAGAATTTTCACTTTCAATTGATGATAAATATTACTTATATCTATCGACATCAGTAGTACATACCACATTACCAGCGGCTAGCGGTGGAATCCAAGACGCGCGTTTCGACCTATTTCCAACTCGTCAGCTGCATGTACCTGCATCTCGGAGTTGATGTTCACTCAGGGATTCGAACCCCGTATCATTCGCTTGAGACGATGTCACATTATCCATTTAGCTACTGAATCCTAATAGCCACTTGCTTATGCAACGGGGTGTAGTTTAAATTCACTTGATATTGTTTGTTTGAATATTCTCATTGAAGTTTTAGGACTGTAATTGATCAATCACTTATTGGCATATGTACATACTGGGCTATTTCAATATTTACTACAAAATAAATCAATATTATCAGTAATTTGTTCTTCCATTGATGTTATCGATTGTTTTTTTTTTTTTTTAAATAAACAAATAGAATAGACAGAATGTATAGAAATAGGGAGGATTTTGGGTGTTTTCACATGTTTCATCCTACTTGGGAATCGTCAGCTGGATGTAATTGCTGTTGGCTATCAGGACTTAGTAACTAAGTGGTTGACATGATAACATATAAAGCGAACGTTACTCTGGGTTCGAATCTCAGAGTGAACATCAACTTTAAAATTTCATCATTATCTATTGTTTGATGTGGATTTTCTATTCCGTTTTTTAAAAAAATCTTAGAATGATCCATTATCATTATTATGTAATGCATAGTAAATGAAAATAATGATTTCTCGTTTTTAAAAAGATTCTCTTTCCTTTTAATCCCATTAATCATATATGAAATAAACACAGTAGGAATTGAATGAGTTAAATCATTAAAAGCAAAACGATAAGTGGTCTATTACAATAAGATGAATACAATAATGGTTTGAATTATTTTTTTTTCTGGTTAACATGAACTGGAAAGAACTGGGAGAGATTACCCACGATAAGGGTTGGATAGAGAATACTGGTGGGCGGTTTATGCACCTTCACGAGGGGTAACTGGGGCGTAAGTAAGTAAGTAAGTAAGTAGGAATTCCTTTCATGGTTTATTAAAGTAATGATTTGTAGTGTTATAATGTATTAAGACATATGATCAGTATCATATATACCAAACTGATTAGATGAAGTAAAGTACATTTTTATATTATAGATGGATTTCTTTCCTTTTAAGCTGAATTGAGTGAATTAACATTCTTGTTTAAATTAAAGTTGTTTTTTTTTCTAAAAAGAAAGAAAAAAGTAGGGACGAATTCTAAGGTATCAATGAACTTGAACTGATTTACATATAATGGAATACTTAAAGTTGCGCCAATTTTACTGTTAATCAATTATCAGAATAGGATTTTGTGCAGATTAGAGAAGTGTTGATTAACAGTTGTCTATGCAAGATACTTCGGATCCAATGGCCAGACACTATGAGCAACATTCTTCTGTGGGAGAGAACAAACCAGATTCCAGCAGAGGAAGAAAGCAGGAAGAAGCGATGGAAGTGGATAGGGCACACTTTAAGGAAATCATCCAATTGCGACACGATACAAGCCTTCAAATGGAATCCTGAAGGTCAAAGGAGAAGAGGAGGATCAAAGAACACATTACGCCGAGAAATAGAGACAGACATGAGAAGAATGAACAAAAGCTGGATAGAACTAGAAAGGAAGGCCCAGGACAGAGTGGGTTGGAGAATGGTTGTTGGCGGCCTATGCTCCATTGGGAGTAACAAGCATAAGTAAGTAAGTAAGTAAGTAAGTGAATAAGTAAGTAAGTAAGTAAGTAAGTAAGAGTAGTTTAATAGTTGATTTCATGAATCAAAACTTTTGGAGTTCAACCAGGTCTGTTGTGTGATAGTAATTCACTCAAGAAAAAAGTGAATGTGTCGCTCAATTTCGTGGAATTAGTTGAGGTTTGACAATAGCACCGTTGGATGCCGTTTCAGCGGTCTAGAGGTTAAAAGTTCTTGAGCAAGACCGAAGGTCCTAGGTTCCAGTCCTGTATGCAGGATGATGGATGCTCATTGTAAAGGAATCCCATACCAGGATGGTAAGGCCATCAAGTACTTTCAAGTTTTCAATGCTAGTCTAACATTGATCCATTCATGATATCAATCTAATTGAATATCAACCCGAGCTTGATGAATTGATTCTTGTAAACTACAATTACAATCAAGTATGTCAATATGTACGTACATAAGAACTTCTATCCAGTAGAAGTTATCTGCTTTTTTGTAAAATCCTGACCACTAAACGTCCATAACATAAATACCTATGATGAAATCGTGTTTGTTGTTATATGTTTCATTTCTTCCTTGACATGTTCATAATAAGACAGAATTCCTTTAAATGAATAATTTATGAACTAATGTCATTAACGGAGATGGATGGTGGCTAGCAGTGGAATCCAGGACGCTAATTGAATTTAATGTCATTAACGTTTATCTATATGACTGTAGAAGATTAAATTGACATGTCTGCTTGATATCAAATTAGATTCAGTCAGTTAATCTTATTCATTGTCATTTAGAGAGATATCTAGAAAATAAGCTAGAGTAGATCAGTATATTCATATCCTATGAATACATAAATATGTATATCTAAATACATTGTAAAAAAAAGATTAAACACTAGGATGAAAGCTTGAAAGGATTATATCTATCTATGACATGTGAATTATTCAATAGGATAATTCATTCTAAGGTTTTTGAAATGGATATGGCAAATGAAACGTACTAATTAAAACATTGTTATGTCCCGTGGAGATATATGAATGTTAACTTTGAGGACTATTTATGGACTGATGTGATATGTATATTTCCTACTGTATAATTGTTAAGTAACTAAAGTATCCATATTCGTGTTCCTCTTATTATAAGCTTTACTTTGACCAATCGACTAGTACTGTATGATTTGACATTCTTCAGTTATCCCTAGTCTATTGATTACTGTTCCCCCTATTCAGAGCCACATTCGGCTAAGTCTTGCACAAATGTTATTTTCTATTTTTTAGTGGTACGATGTGGTCTGTTTGATATGTATATAAACCCAGTAAGTTTGAGAATAATGATTCATACCGCAGAGTCTGTTATTGGTGTTCTGGACTTAACTGGTTAGGCTAGGTAGAAAGCAGGACTGATAAGTACTCTAGACTGCTCATACGGCATTTGTGTATCATTGGGCGGACTTATCACTCTCATATATCAACTGAGCAAGAACGCAAGTATTCGATATAACAACTGGGCACGCACCCTATCGATATAACAAACATAAAATATGATGAAGTGGTTCAATTAGAAGATTTCCTTTTGTGAAGTTTTTCCTAGAGAAAGAAGCAACAACAGAGAATTCATAACTTTTACAGTGGTGATATGTATGGTTATTAACAATAGAAAATTGGATTAGTGATAACTTTGTTACATATACTGGGAAACGAGGAATTTCGTTTATTACAAAGAAAAGGTGTTCAACTACATTTATCTGTTGAGGACGTTAGATCCCCAGAACTCATTTGGAAAAAGTTTCAATTTTGTAGTTTTATTCTGAAAATTTAAATTTCGCGATTTCGCGCAAAGAAGCACTTAATTGACCTACGGCATACGTTTCCCACTCAGAAATCATGGACTGTCATTGGTTGACGGATTTTTTTAGTACGCTATTTTATGGCCCTCCCAAGCACGTTTCTATCATTGTATAAATAAGCTTGATTTGTGGGTTTAGTGACCTCGTGTTTTGTGAGTGCTTCTAGAATAAATTCTCTACGCCTCATCAAGACTTCTTGATCTAGTTAGCAGGGCCGGGGACAACGATTTATAAAGGCCTATCATGTCATCGTGTCATCGTGTCATTGACCTTCGTTCCGTTTACTGAGTAAGGTGAACTCGTGATAGCATCACGCATATCACTATCACAATTCTGTCGTGTAATTTTTTTCTTGCAAAACACTTTTACATCTATTCAACACTACTGACTAATCAATGTAAACTGGTTCATTCTACTTTGTATTCATATTTTCAGGAACTTGAATCCTCCAATTAGTTCTACTATGTACCTGATTCCGAAAATCAATAATTCCTATCTTATTTATATTGGATTGTAGATCACATTTTCAGGTTTATTTCAATTGTAATTTCAATTTGTTGATATAGATGATGTATATGTCTATGGTCATTTGTTTTTGCTAATTTGTTTCCATTTTTTGACAGGTTATTGTAACTAACAAACATATTGTTGAATGTTCATTTGGTGTTGTTTATTTGTATCTTCCCATTGTTACTTGGAAGTGCAATTGATCAGTCTCTTGTTGGCATATGTACACCCTGTGCTGACTGCCTCGATATTGTCTAAAGTCATCAGTTTTATAAGCAAAAATGGATAGTGACTATATAGTGGCAATTTCGAGGCAGTTTGCACTGAATGCACATGGAATCCTGAAGGCCAAAGGAAAAGAGAAAGACCAAAGAACACATTACGTTGAGAAATGAAGACAATACATGAGAACAATGAACAAAAATAGGATAGAACTAGAAAGCAAGGCTCAGGACAGGGTGGATTGGAGAATGCTGGTCGGTGACCTATGCTCCATTGGGAGTAACAGGCGTAAGTAAGTAAGTAAGTAAGAATGAATAAATTAACTTATCCAAAATCCAGGATAAGCTATATTGGCTCAACATAGCAACCTCACTTCATAATAACTATTAAGTAGCTAATAGCTTCTTAACTATCAAACAACAAGACATCATTTGCATTATTATAATTCAGACAACATAATTCATTAGCCATTACGTCATACACTTAGTTCATTATGATGCGTATTGACTATCAATAGACTTAGGCACAACATTAATAATGTAACATTTCATTACATCATATGACCAATTTTTAAATTAGAACATTCTAATTACCTTTTGTAACTTACTATTAAATATACATTTTTTGTTTAATTTAGAAAAGTTTTACAAAGTTTATCGAACATAAGAAGGTACATCCAGCTGACGAGTCCCAAATAGGACGAAACGTGCGTCAAACTAGATTCCACTACTAGCCATTATCCATCTTTCCTTATAATAGCAACAATTGTCTGCAGCGTATCCGAAAAATGGTCAGGTTAAGGGAAAAGCTCATCGTTTAAAGGATAAAGCATATGAATTTGGGATGGTTAAGCAAAATAGAATAAAATTGTTAATGTTGATATGACTCGCATAGAATATTAATTTGAATCAACTTATATATGAAATATTATAGTTGAGATCATGAGTCAATTGAAGCTAGACCACTATGGAAAACATGAAAGCACTGGACGGCCGTTTCGTCTTATTGTAGGACTCCTCGGCAGTGCTCAGTTGTCTATCGGTTATGTACTCTGGCACGAGACTGGTAGGTCCTGGGTTCGAATCTCGTGAGGTGGGGTCATTGATGCGCACTGCTGAGGAGTTCCACAATAGCACGAAAAGGCCGTCCAGTGCTTCCAAGTTTTTCATGGTGGTCTCCACAAAACCCCTTTCTGATAAGTTTCTCAATTTGTTTACAATTAAAGTTACCCTAATGCACTAGTGATAGATTCGAAATGAAAACGAGAAAGCTACAGAGTGTTCTGTGCTCGTCAACAATTCTTCGATTAATAACAGTTCATCTTGAAAAATTCTGTCTCTAAATATTAGTTTTTTCTTCCTATGAGATAGAATGTTTTTCTTGTCATAGATATATGTCACATAGATACTATTACGTTCAATTGTATAAATATTTAAGTGAACTAAGTTTGTTCTCGTTCATTCATTATGTATATGACATTATTATTCTCAAATGATATGAATAATTTAAAGGAGAATTATGGTATACTTCAACTCTTTATATTCACTAAAATAGACTCATTAAAAAAAATAAATAATCGTCTTGGCAACTTACAATCATACTGACTACATTCAAACGTTCTATTATTAATCACTACTCAGTACTCAACCAATTATAAATATCTCATTCCTACAGAAAGTTAGTCACAGATCAAATTGACCAGTGGTAACATTACAGATTACAAATCTGACGGACTTCATTTCAAATCCTTCAGAGGTCACCAGTACACTTGAGACTATGCCACGTTGCAAAGTGATAAATAGGATTAAACCTAATTCTACGGTTTCTTGTACATTGTTTCTTACTTACTTACTTGCTTACTTACTGAGCATAGGCCGCACACCAGCATTCTCCATCCAACCCTGTCCTGGACAATCCATTCACTTCAAACGCCATCACATTATCCACTTAACTACTGAGTCCTGATAGTCATCTGCTTGTGCAATGGGGTGAAGTTATATAGATAGTAAGATACAAATAAACAACACCAAATGAAGAGTTACAGTTTTTTTCAAAATATTGTTCATGGTGCTTTATAAAAACGGTTTATTCTATTTCTAACATACGACTTTGAATAGTTAAAAGCCCGTCTTAATCATCTGATAATCAAGGATAATGTAAGTCACTTTCCTGAAACTCAAAAGTACATTGTATACCAGAAACTAATCTCTTCTTACATTACTTTTTATCCTGGAAGATAATCACAAATAAAACAGTTAGGCGAATATTTTTTGATGATGTCATTTAGTAGAGCTGGATAACTGTAACTATAGTTAATTTAGGCATAGTAGTCAAGTATGAAAACACAAAAAAAGACTATGGTGTTATTAAAAAATGTATGAGTGTCGCAATTTATAAGCAAAGTTAGTAACAATCAGCTTCTGAGGTACTAACATGTTATGTAGAACATATGGAACTCAAAACAACTGTCAATCAGTATCAATGTCAGAATCTTCAATACGAGCGTCAATTTAGTTAACTATATTGTAAGGAGGTGAAACGTGGAGAACTACCACAACCATCATCAAATTGGTACAAGTATTTATAAACAATTGTCTACACAAGATACTGAATATCCGTTGATCGGATAGCATCAACAATAGCCTAGTGTGGCAGAGAAGAAACCAACTTCTATGTGAAGTGGGAATGAGGAAAGCACAATAGAGGTGGATAGATAATTCATTTCGGAAATCATCAAACTACCTCACGAGGAGAGAGCTAAGATGGAATTCTGAAGTGTAAGGGAAAAAAAGAAGACCGAATAACACATCGTTTCGGGAATTGGAAGCATACATTAAAAAGGTGAATATCAAGTGGAAAGAAATGTAAAGGATTGCCCATGACACGGTTGGATGAAGTGTGCTGGTGGTAGGCATATCCTCCTTCACGATCGGTATCAGTTGTGATATGTATATACAGAGAGAGAGAGAGAGATGGAAGAGAAAATTTTAAAAATTGTAAAACAAGCCTTGTTACTTTTCTGTAATCTTTTACATAAGACTATCCCTTCTATTTTAAAGAACTACAATATTAAACAGAATATAAAAGCATTAAAACTATATTCCCCCTTTTTTTCCCACTTAAAAATATTCAATCCATATTTTACTTAAATTTTTTTTGATTAAATCATTTTAATTTCATATTAAATTGAAATTAGTCACTACGTTGTTTGTAACTAAGTAACTGATTATTATTTATACTATTACTATTATTATTACTATTACCATTACTAATATTATGATTACTATTATTATTATTACTGTTATTATTATTACCATTAATATTATCATTACTATTATTATTATTACGACCATTATCATTACTATTACTATTATCATTACTATTATTATTACTAATATTATTACTATTATTATTATACCTAGTACTATTACTATGGCTATTATAAAAACTATTACTATTATTATTATTACTATTATTATTACTAATATTATTACTATTATTATTATTACTAGTATTGCTACTATTGCTATTATTATTATAACCATTGCCATTATTATTACTTATATTATTATTATTTATTTAAAAATCATAATCTTTTACATCTACCTATGAAAATTTTCTTTCTAAACAAATTTCAATTTTAAAAAGAAAAAAAAGATGAAAAAAATGTTACCTTTTAGAGGAAAGAAAGTTAATAAAAAAAATCGACAATCGATTTTTCTTTTTTTTCTTTTTTTTCTTTTTTAAGGTTTTTTGCTAGATTGAACATTTTTCCAAAGGACTTATTATTATTTAAGTCGGTATTATTGTTTTTTTGAAAATTTATAAAATTGTCACTTTTTTTTTAAAAAAGTGGTTACAAAAATGACATAAGAATCAATTTCCTTTTTTTTTTTTAATTTTTTAATTACATACAGAAGTTACTTGTATAAATATAGAATATTAATTTTTTGTTGCATTTTTTGAACATACTTGTTTTTATAAGCAAAGATGAATAGTGGCTAGCAGTGGAATCCAGTTTGACGCGCGTTTCGTCCTATTTCCGACTCGTCAGCTGGATGTAACTGCATCTCAGAGTTGATGTTCACTCTGCGACTCGAACCCAGTACCCTAGCTTCAAACGCCATCACGTTATCCACTCGACCATTGAGTCCTGATAGCCACTTGCTTGTGCGATGGGGTGAAGTTTTATGTTTTTATGTTTTTATGTTTTTTCGTGTCAAAACAAAGGTATTAATGAGTACTTACTTACTTAAGCCTGTTACTCTTTGTCGAAAAGTATAAGTCAACCACAAGCATTGTCCATCCAACCATATTCCGGACAATCATTCACAATTCTTTCCACTTCCTATTCACCTTTTACATGTCTGCCTCGGATTCTCGATACAATGTGTTCTTCGGTCTTCTTCTTTTTCACTTTCCTTCCAGGATTCCATCTTAGCTCTCTCCTAGTGATGCAGTTTAATGATTTCCTAAATGTATGCTCTATCCACCTCAATAGTTCTTTCCTCATTCTCACTTCAGATGGAAGTTGGTTTGTTCTTTCCCGCAGTAAACTTTTGCTGATTGTATCCGGCAAGTGGACATACAGTATTTTACATAGATTATTGTTTATAAATACTTGTACCTTTTTGATGCTGGTTGTGGTAGTTCTACAGGTTTCATCGCTGTACAGTACAATTGACTGTCTTGACGATCGTATTGAATATTGTGACATTGACATTGGTTGAGAGTTGTTTTGAGTTCCACATGTTCTTCAATTGTAGGAATGCTGTCCTTTTCTTGCCACTTTTCGCCTTAATACCTTTATTGGATCCTCCTCGTTCATCGATGATGCTGGAGAGATAAGTAAAATAGTTCAAATCTTTCAGAGTTTCTCCACCAAGAGTGAATGGGTTGGTGTTCT
This sequence comes from Schistosoma mansoni, assembly GCF_000237925.1. NCBI lineage: Eukaryota > Metazoa > Platyhelminthes > Trematoda > Strigeidida > Schistosomatidae > Schistosoma > Schistosoma mansoni. Next base: position 752,866 of record NW_017386037.1, on the reverse strand, counting down.
CCAAACGTATAAGCAGCTTGAATCAAATTGAGAAAATCTGAGAATCAATAAAAAATTTGAAGACAATTATTAACTGAGGTGTAAGGATGGCTCGTTGGTAAACTCTAGGAAGCCTCAAGAGGCCCAGAAAGAGCCGAAGACATTCCATTCAATCACCGCAAGAGGAATATTCTAGAATGTCGACTTGTAGCTTCTCTATTGGATGAATAAGAACGATCACCTATGTGCCTATTGGTCGACCGAAATGATGATTTACATTCAGCCAATAACTATAAATACATGAGATTTCTGCACTATATTTTGACACTGTTTTGGGGAATAAACTTCCTACTTACTAGTCTTTTGTCTTCTCTTTATGACGTTGCGGGTTCTATCGTTCAAGTAGTCTAGTAGTACGCGGCATGGTAAGAACCAAAGCTCTAGATATAACATGAGGTATTTGGTAATTTGACGTACTTTATAGTAAACTCTAAACTTTTTTCGTATTTGGTTTTTTGTCTGGATGATATATTTGTGCTTCTTTAGTTGATCAGAACCACATGTTAGCTAATTCGTTATTCAGTGACATTATCACGTAGATTTTCACTCCTTGATTTAACTCCAGTAGAACTGAAATATTTATAGTTGATTGGTCACTGTATGATGACAAACATCATGGTTGATTGATATCCATAGAATTCTATTATTATCAGAATGAGATTTGTGGAGATTTTAGTAATTTCGTAGTTGAAATCATGAGTCAATTGAAGCTAAACCTGGAAGCACTGGACTGCTATCTCGTTCTATTGTGGGACTCCTCAGCGGTGTACATCCACGATCCCGTCTCGCGAGATTTTAACCAGTGGAGTTCAACTGGGTCTGTTGTGAGATAGTAAATCATAGAAAACAATGGTGGACGGATGCTCAATTTCGTGAATTGGTTGAAGTTAGACATTAACACCAAGTTGATCTAGAGGTTAAGCGCTCAGATGCAAGACTGGGTCTGTTGTGAGATAGTAACTCATAGAAAACAATGGTGGACGGATGCTCGATTTCGTGGATTGGTTGAAGTTAGACATTAACACCAAGTTGATCTAGAGGCTAAGCGCTCAGGTGCGAGACTGACAGGTTCAGAATTCGGATCTCGCAAGGCGGGATTGTGGATGATCACTGCGGAGGAGTATATATATATATTTATATAAGGTTCAAGCTTAAAATCTTACAGGCAAATAGTCAATGTATAGGAAGGATTTATCTAAACATTTTTTTAAATATTAAAAGTAGGATTTACTGATGTGACTTTTGAATAACTTTTGTTACAAATAAAGAATGAAACATAAAAAGATCAATCGATGATTCTACCTTACTTGAGTATAGGTATTGCATTTCGAAACGTCTATTTTGTACAAATACGGCTGTTCTCTTTTTCTACTTACAAGCAATCAAGTCATATTAGACGAATCATCGTTGACTATACATATCATAAGATATAGATTCATCGTCTTCCTTAAATGAACGCTTAATCTACTTTCTTATTCAATTTAAGTTAGACAATAACACCATTGAATGTTGGCTCAGTGATCTACAGGTTAGGTGTTTGTACGTGAGACCAAAGATCATAGGTTCAAGTTCCACATATGGGATCGTGGAACCGCACTGCTGAGTCGTCCCATACTACGATGAAACGGCCATTCAATGCTTCCAAGTCTATCATAATGATTTAGCTTACATCGACTTATGAATTCGATTAATATCTATTTTTTCTATTCACCTAATAAAACAAAACTAGGCACAACATAGTAGGCAAAGATGGATAGTGGCTAGCAGTGGAATCCAGGACGCGCGTTCCGTCCTATTTAGGACTCGTCACCTGGATCTACCTGCATTGAAGCTATTGAATTGAGGCTATATCGAGACAATACTCACAGTATGCACATATGCAAATTAGAGACTGACCAGTTGCAGTCCTAACACATCGATGGGAAGATCCAAACAAACAATACTAAGTAAATAGGCACAACATATTTGAAGAAAAAGGTTTTGATGTTAATAAACTTTATAAGATTCATTTATAAATAAACAAGAGTACAACTGTCAAGCTTCATTTGGCAGATTCACTTTTATTGAACTATGATGGTTGTTGTCTTTTGTTTTTTTTCTTTTTCATTATTTTGTTTTGATAATCATAAAGTAAGTAGCCGTTCAATCAGTTGTGAAGATTCTATTGAACGTTGAATAAATAAAAAGCTTTCGGAAATTATTATGAGATAATAACAAAAACATTGATTAGATTTAAATTCACTTGGCAGTGTTCACTTGAATCTTCCCGTTGATGTTTAGGATTGGCATGTGGGTATATTGCTTCGATATTACCTGAATTCACAAGCATTATAAACAAAGTTGTATAGTAGCTAACAGTGGAATCCAGGATGCGCGTTTCATCTTATTTGGGACTCATCAGCTGGATATGCCTGCATCTCAGAGTTTATATGCTCCCGGGGATTCGAACTTAGTACTGTACGCTTTAAACGCCATCATGTTATTCACTTAGCTACTGAATCCTGAATAAATAGTGAATTGTATGGATTGAAATAATGAATAAACATACATTCTAAGAAAGGGGCGGGGAAGAATAGTTGTAGAATAATATGAATTCATTATATTTTGAAGCTTTACACATCGTGACCAATGAAGTTTAGTTTGAAAGGACTTAAGAATCAAGTGTGAAGAAAGAGATGTATCACAATTTCTACCTGTACATAAAGGTCCGACTGAAATCGATTGTTAGAAATGTCCTCTGTATAGTCGAGTAAATGCTGTTGTAGCTGTAAATAATCCCTCAAAATCAATAGCTCTGTAAGTGTTCGACATTGGATGCCGACCATATTAGTTTTAGTGGACTCGTTTAGCTGAAGGCGCTTGGTCATGCATCTGTACCAGATCACGTTACAGAACGGCGTGGGAAGCATCTCCTACGATCATTAGCCAGATTAGATCACTCACTTCTCGATATACAAATAATCCATCAAATATATCTTCCAACCTCTTCGCTTCTGACTTCCAATTTTAACTAGATGGGCGCGATTCGATTATAGAAGGTGTTACTGATAAAGAGTTGTCAAACTACAATACTGATAGTATCTTCACTGTGTTTTGTTTGTTGATTATTTTAGACGCCTTTCTAATATCCAAGTTTTAGTCAGCTGGATGTAACTGCATCTCAGAGTTGATATACACTCTAGGACTCGAACCCAGTACCGTTAGCTTGAGACGCCATCACGTTATCCACTTAGTTACTAATTTCACCTAGTTTATTCAAACTATACTTGTTATGGTACAGAATGTTAGCAATCAGTAGTAAAAGGAATCTCAATGAAAACACATTATCGACTTGTTAGAGCGACTTTAAGAAGGTGCAACGAAGCCTCCAAAGGCTTTAAAAAAAATCTGAAGATTCTATAAAATCACAACCCGATAGAAATTGTAGAATATCGACGTGACGTGCTCTTAACATTATTTATGATCGATTAAATTGCGACAAGTAAAAGACTGTGATCAATTAAAATTTCTGTGTGGTTACATATACATAGGGAGGAGTAATCGTGATCTGAAAATTAATGTATGTGTAAGCATGTAACAAAATGGTTACAGAAACAACTAAAATCAAATGACCCAATAAGAGTAGAGGATAAACATCCATCATCCTCTATTATCAAACACATAATCGAAACAGGTAATAAGATTAATCTTAAGTCGGCTTTTATGATGTTGTAGAAAAGTGTAAAAAGGGCGAATATTAAAGTTTATTGAACCGTAGCCATACACGAAAATTCAAACCCCCTTTGTGTATTCAAAAACAGTTTGTTCTCACCTTAAACTTACCCTGATAATATTAGCTTATTAACCAGAGGGATTAGGTGTCAAATTGTTTACACATTTATTATTATTATTATTATCCTTTTTCTCCTCTTACCCCCCATTTCTAGTCTAGTTGACCCTCTATATATGTTCTTAACAAGTATATTACAAGTGATTAGATTGTTCGAAATGTATTGAGCTGATATATCATCCCATAGTTCTGATAATCTTCGTCTCATTATTACTACACTATAGAAATTTATCATTAGGGACTAATTGCTTTAAATTTCTTAAAAGAAGACTCCTTGAACTTATTCAATTGTCTTAATAGCTATCATTTTTGTTAACAATCATTCACTACTCAATTGAATATTCTGCTAATGACCTCATTTAAGTAGATAAATTTGAAGTGGGGTTTAATACTTTGTAACTATATTCGTTTAGGCTAATATATACTTAACAAAACTGATCATATTTTTCTTGATGTGGCAATTATTAAATTTAGAACCATAAAATATTATATCTCTTTGTGTTAAGCATTCATTTATTTGGATCCGTTAACCAGACACTATCAGCAACAAACTACTGTGGGAGAGAACAAACCAGATTCCAGCGGAGGAAGAAATCAAGAAGAAGCTCTGGAAGTAGATAGGACACAGATTGAGGAAATCAGTCAACTGCGTCACATGACAAGCACTCATATGGAATCCTGAAGGTCAAAGGAAAAGAAGAAGACCGAAGAACACATTACGTTGAGAAATGAAGACAGACATTAGAAGAATGAACAAAAGTTGGATAGAACTAGAAAGGAAATCCCAGAACAGAGTGGATTGGAGAATGCTGGTCTGCGGTCTATACTCTATTGTGAGTAACAGACGTAAACAAGTAAGTATTTATCTCAAACTACAAAGAACGAGCAATTTGTTTAAGATCTATTTGTAGTTGATTAAGTAATGTATATTAAATTGATAGCTGAATTAGATAGAAGATAAATGAACTCTTCCTTCATCCTAGTAAAAGAAACATAATGAATATTACCTCATTAAATGAAATTTAAACAATGAGGAAAAACTTGTTTAGACCTCATATTATAATAGTCCAAATGATCATAATCAAAGAAATTTGACAACTTGTGAGGACACAAATCCTAATTTGGAAACTTTTAAAAGCGTTGTAATATAAAGACATAATAATACTTTGTGGAATGAGTAAGCATACGTTAACGTAAATGATTATATCTTAAGTCCATTTAGTTACTCCAGGAATTCGGATTTGACAGTTGATAACGATTAATAACTTGTTATAGCAATAACTCTCCATGTAAGTGAACCGTTTTTGCTAACATTGAGCGGTTTTTTTATAGGTTCGATGAGTAGTCATCACTAAGTCTTATTAGTAACGTCAATTGATATAGTGACACAATGAGTTTGTAATGACCTTCGATAACCCCATCTTCGGTTTCACATTATATTTTCTGACCTCCTGAAATTATAATTACTGAATGTTACATCTAAATTAAACGGGTCGCTCATTCTGATCAACAAACTGACTGGCTAATTGAACAAAACGATGTATCAGTGGAGAAAATTATCTTGCCCATCTTGTCATCTATTAAGGCTGTATAATTGTAGTTCTTGCTGATTTCATATGTGGTAGTCTATAGAGAACTGAGAAGTGTTGGGTCATAAAACAAAGTTACCAAAAATCATCAAACTACCTCAAGTTAGTTAATCGGATTCAGGTTATGAGAAGTAATAATATACGGACGAAATATTGAAGACAATTGTTTACTTAACGAATGTATAAAAATTAGTGAATAAGCTGATAAAAACAGACAACGAAAAATTGTAAACGTAAAATGGGTGCTATGACAACAACAAAATGAGGGATTAAAGATGACTGTTTATTAAACAGAGATCGTATATGAAATAACCATATGTTAGGGCTTCAGATGTATGAGTGTAGGGCTGTGAAGTTTGTTGACTTTTGATTGAGATCATGAATCGATGAATGTTAAACCACCATTGAAAAATTGGAAGCACTGGACGGCCGTTTCAATAACTACTTCATGTGCTCATTAGCGAATAGCTTCGAGAGGCCATTCTCAGAATTCTAGTAAGAAACGATGACAATAGGAGAAGTTATTCACTGAAGATAATGGTAGATGGTCGCACAATATCATGGATTGGTTGAAGTTAGATATTAACACCATTGGATAGCGGCTCACTTGCCTAGAGGTTAAGCGATTGCTCAAGAGATCGAAGGTCTTGAGTTCGACTCCAACTTGAAAGATTGTGAATGCACATTGACTAAAAGTCTTATGATAAGACGAAACGGCCGTTCAATGCTTCGGGCATATATTAACCTTAAGTGAGTCAAATCTTTTAAGTCTATAGATAAATCTCAACTATTTCCGTGACTGATTGTAATCATCGTAAGTCATGTGTTTGAGAATGTCTCCATTTTGTTTAAATGAAAATCGAACGATTGCATTAAATTAAAACAGTACTATATAGTTGATTTCTTTATGACTGAAGTCTCTCTGTTAAAAAAGATTAGTCACGATTAAATTGACATAATACTGGTGAGTGGCCAATACTCTTCAACGAGGGGTAACAGCCATAAATAAGTAAGTAAGTAAGTCAGTAAGTGAATTGACATAAAACTATGAGTTTATATGATAAATGAAAACAGTTAATTTGTTAAAATTATCATATTCTTTATCAAAAAATATTGACTATTTTCGAGGATTAACTGAATGTATATGATTATCTTGTCTGAGATAAGGAAACAAACAACAACAACAGCCAAACTGATGAACTAATTTACGGAAATAGAATTATAGTTAATAAAAATGCCAATCTAACACTTTATTGACTATTTGATACAACTATATAAGTGAAATGCCCTGGTACGGCTGAGAGTGGGAAGAGTCCGCTCTCCTTCTCCAAATGTTCTCACATGGTCACGCCTATATAGCTTCTACTAGGGAAGTCCAACTCACTGCCTTCTCGGACAACAGGTGTTGTTTACAAAATTGAGAAGACGGAAAGTGAATGTCCGGCGCTTTAACCGGTTTGGTGGACACTCTTTGTGTCCACCTAGGGGAGTTGGAAAACACTGATTCCAAACCAATGGTACACATGGTCTCCAGTATCCTGAGGGAATAAATGGAGTAGGAATCAATCGTTGGTCACCGACGACCATGGGACTGCATCTCCGCACGATGCTACACTGCCTTATGTACCAGATCTTTAGGTTAAAGGCTTCGCGTGTGACCGCCTAAGAAAACCACCTGCTTCAGTTTGGGCACTCGGGCAGTATCACAGCCCTCACACAAATCAAATGACATTTGTGTGGCGCATATGTATCTGGTACTTCCTTGTACCAATATTTATGTGCTTAAATAAATAAGTGACCAATGGTCTGTTGTGAGATAGTAACTCACTAAAGACAATAGTGGATGTGTCGCTCAATTTTGTGGATTAGTTGAAGTCACATATTAACACCTTTGTATAACGGCTTGATAGTGTAGAGGTTAAGCGTTTGCACGTGAAACCGATGGTTCCTGATTTCGAATTTCACGAGACGGGAGGAGTCTCATACCTGGACAGAACGTCCATCCAGTGTTTCCAAATTTTCCATTATTATCTAGCTTCATTCGACTCATGATCTCAACTATTTAAATAAATTTTACTTAACTGTAAAATAGTCTAATCAAAATCGATTTTTAAAAATAAACTAATCCAAAATCAATAAATGCGAAATAATAATCAATAAAAATCACAACAACAAAAATAAAAAGAAATAAATTACTCGTTTCTCTATTTTTTTTCTTTTTTTCTTTCTTCTTTATTTCAGATTTTATTTTAATTTAATTATTTAAGAAAAAAAAAAGAAAATCTGAATTCTTATCTCTCCCCCCATGAAATACGGTTTGAATTATACAATTGATTAAACAAATGAAGAAACCAATTATTATTATTATTATTATTAATAGTAGTAGTAGTGGTGGTATTATTATTACTATCATTATTATAAGTAGTAGTAGCAGTAGTGGCAGTGGTGTTATTTATTATTATCATTAGTAGTAGTAGTAGTGTAGTGAACAGAACACGACTGGGGACGATCGAATGTGGTAGACACGAGAATTACAGACTATCTCAGACTATCTGATAACCATACAATGAACAGTTAATTTGTAATTCATGATCTTGCGCAACACTACCCGACACGGATTGTACTACACTAGTCACTGCTTCTCACTAGAACTCCAGAAAATCATTATGGAGCTAGTTACTACTGAGCACATGATGATTATTATCAGTATGGGGTATCAAGATTGTTGCGCAGCCATTCATGGATCGATAAAAGTTACACATTAACAATGTTGGATGCCAGCTCAGTAGTCTAGAGTTTAGGCGTCCACGTGAGAGAAAGAACGTCCTGGGTTGGAAAACCCCTTCAGGATCGTGGATGCACACTTTTGAATCGTCCTATACTACTACAAGACGGTTGTCCAGTGTTTCCAAGTTTTTGATGGTGGTCTAACATCAATCGATTGACGATCTTAATCAAAAACATTTGGAAGTAAATTTGTCATGGAAACTATCGTACTAAGATCTGATAACCATACAGCAAACAGTTAATTTGCAAAATAACAACCAATTGTCTCATTCTTCACTGTTCCTTCTGTAAATATCTATCCATCTTCTCTAATTTCATTGTTTATACATTTTTCTATGAATCGCGCTTTATTCCTGTTCTTTCCTTATCGATCTTTTACCAAAATACATTCTATGTCTGACCATCACCATATACTACTTATGACAATATAAGTAGACCAAACTACAGTAGTAGTAACATTAGTAGTAGTAGTAGTAGTAGTAGTAGTAGTAGCTTGCAAATTTTTCTTATGTTGTATATTTTTTGTATTTGCTCAAATTAAAGGCAAACAAACACATAAGCGAACATATTTGCTTCTTCTAGTATCTTTATATTCAATTGTTGTTTCAAAGAATATTTTTATGTCTAATTTAGGTTGTCTTTGAATACAACTTTCTTTCGAGTAAGATTCATTAATTTGAATTGGCAATAAATGAATAGACAATTTAGGGCTGTTTATATTTATTATTCAATAAAATGGTAGTGGAGAGTATTTTCATTATCAGAAATGGGTTTTGTAAAGATTTTATAGTTGAAAGCGTGAATCAATTGAAGCTAGACCACCAGGGAAAACCTGGAAGCACTGGATGGCCGTTTCGTCCAATTATTGGACTCCTCAGAAGTACGTATCCACGATCCCACACTCGCAAGATTCGAACTCAGGACCTACCAGTCTTGTGCCAGAGCACTAAGCAGATAGACCACTGAGCCGGCCGACATCCAACGGTGTTAATGTTTAACTTCAACTTATCCACGAAGTTTGAGCAACCGTTAACCAATTGTCTTCAGTGAGTTGATACCTCACAATAGACGTGGTCTGAACTCCACTGGTCACTGCTTGTCACTAGAACTCCTGGATTTACTTCTAGAAGTCAGTCATCAGTGAGCATATGATTATTATTACTATCTAGCTTCAATTGACTCATGCTTTCAACTATGAAATTACTAAATCTCCACATAATCCCTACTGATGATTTTAGTTATTTTTATAGTTGAATCCATGAGTTAATTGAAGCTAGACCAGCATGGAAAGCCTGGAAACACTGGATGGCCGTTTCGTTCTAATATTAGACTCTTTAGCAGTGCATATCCACGATCCCATATACGGTATTCGAACACCCGATCTTCGCTCTCGTGTGTGAATGCATGACCACTAGACCAATGAGCCGGTATCCAACAGTGTTTATGTCTAACTTTAATCAATCCACGATCTCGCGCAACACTACTGGACACGAATTGGACTCCATTGATCACTGCTTCTCAATGGAACTCCAGGAAATCATCATAGACTCAATTTCTAATGAGCACATGATGATTATTATCAGTATGGGGTTATGGAGATTGTTGCGCAGCCATTCACGAATCGATAGAAGTTAGACATTAACATCGTTGGTTTCTAGCTCAGTGGTCTAGGAGTTAAACATTCGCGTGCGAGACGAACAGGTTCTGGGTTCGGATCTCGTTCGGGATCGTAGATTCACACTTCCGAGTCGTCCCGTACTACTATAAGACGGTTTTCCAGTGTTTCCAGGTTCTCAATAGTGGTCTAACATCAATCGATTCATGATCTCAATCAAAAACATTTGGAAGTAAATTTAAAAATTCACTAAATTGTCATAGAAACTGGTTAAGAAGTAATATAAATCAAAATTCTGTGCTTTATCAGAAGCGCAGGCAATTCACTATTCTAAACACTCTGCATATTTAAAAATGGTCTGTACAATGCGTCACTTTATATCATTCATGAATGTTGAACAATATGCATCTGCTGTGTACTGTAGGGCCAGTGAAATGTCACTGAACTCTAGCCAAATCATCCGGAAGTTGAGTCACTGGATATCGAACGGATCATCGATCCCCGTCAAGGTCAACGGCAATCAACGCGCATCAGTTAAACATACGCCATGGACTGGTCCATGCGGCAGTGGTTCTACTTTCGCTTGTATCTACTTTAACTAATATATTCCTGTTATAACATCCCTTGTGTTATACAGTCTTCAGAGCATCCATGGTCCCTTGATACGTCGATGGGGCAATCCACGTAAGGTGCTGATCGCGAGGTGTGACATCGAAGTTAGCTTGTTCGGTACACCGTTCCCGTCCAACTCAAGTAGACCTCCAATCATTCGACACAGATCATCAACGTTGATATTCTACACTGGTGAGCAAGACTTCGAATAAAGCAAATAGGAATATAGTTTGATACATACTAAAGGATTAGACAAACATGACATTGGTTACTACTTAGTGATCAATTAGTTATAGATACATCATTTCTACAGGAGATCAGTAACATTACCTTGGAATGTGAAACTGATTGGTCCCATGTTAGAATCTTTCAAGGAGCATCGTTTTTCACAAGAATGCAAGTACTGATTGTTGATGATTGACAAACAGTTCAAAACCTAAGTTCAGTCATCTTAAACTACCTAAAAGTGTAATAACAACTGTTTCAATGATGGTCAATGAGAGATTAGAGATTTATAAGATTAGATTAGATTAAAATGCATCAGTTAATCCAACTGTCTATTAAAAACAATTATGTCTAACTGTACTAAAAGTAATTCATGTCTTCCGATTTTATCAGTCAAAATTACAGATAACTACGTTGAAGTACATTTTAGTCAAAAATGAAAAGAAAGTTGTCACATGTTTGTTCTTCTGCATACAAACGAAATCATTTACCTCATAAACAGATATGTTCACTTACGAACCTAGGTAATGTGAATAGTAGAGAAGATTTGTAGCTCAGGTGGATGATTTTGATGTACTGTCGGTCTCTGAGGTGGATGGTTTAGCTTTCATCGTTCGTGTGAACGACATCATTAGCACAAACTTCGGGTAAAAAATGAAGTGTCCGAATTTCTCTACATGTCGTCCACAGCTTGTCCTGTACATCTCAATGTTTATTGGAAGCTGGATTGTATTCGATAGTGTGTTAAAGGAGTTTCAAAAAGTATGGATGCATAATTATATCCCTTCTCAGACAACCCATACGCATTACATTCACGGCGAAACTAATCTGCTGAAGGATGTGAGATTTAAATACAGTTTTGTGGTGTTTCATTGCACATTTGATCATAGGCGTAAACCACAAGGTCCATCAGTAAATTTATAGATACGCAACGATGTAACCCAGAGCCAAAGTTTATCCTTGACACCCCCCCTCCCCGAAATGGTAGACCGGCTAGAGAAAACGATTCGAAGCTTGGCTGTGTAGAAAGTTTTATTCAACGATTTTGAAATCCATTTATTCAGGATTTCAGCAGCCGTGTCTCCTTAAAGGTGTACAGGACAAGCTGTGAACCACATGTAGGGAAATTCGAACACTTCATTTCTACTCGAAGTTTGTGCTGATGATATCGTTCACAAGAACGATGAAAGATCCACGATCAAACCATTCACTTCAGAGAACAAAACTTCATCACAATAATAATGAGAAAAATCATAGAGAATCTGAAATCTAAACAGATTCTAACCCAATAACAACATAAAACTAATGTCATAACATTGCCGATATGTTGTCATATTTCGATTTCACATAGTGATTAAAGTTTTTTATGTTTATCTACCAAGTCATAGAAACATAACTAATGTGTATTTGCACCGAAACATAATAAAATTGTATAGCAACAATAACCATTGACAACTTTTATAACGTTTCAACTGATCAAATATTGAACTAGTTGACGTGGTAACTAGTTTACGGACATCAATTTTGTTTTGGATTTTTGAAATTTTAGAACGGGGAAAATCATTGACTTGTAGTACAAATGTCTGTCAAAAAAAAGAAAAAAAACATATTTCATCAATATGGATTGGTAGAGAATATAGTATGTTCGAAGTTGAATTGATGAGTTGATCGAAGCTAGACAACTATTGAAAACTTAGAAGCATTGAGGGCTGTTTCGTTCTAGCATTGGACTCTTCAGAAGTAGGCAGCCACGATTCTGCATGTGGGACTGGAACTCGGGATCATTGATTTCGCGCACAAACGCTTCACCACTAGATCAATGACTCATGATCTAACGGTGTTTATGTTTAATTTCAATCTATACATGATCTTGGTCAACCGTACACCAATTGTCTGAGTTAGGTAACTGTCTGTACTCTGACACGAATCGGTTGGAGTCCTGAGTGAGAAACCGTGGTTGCGCATTTTTGAGGAGTCTCCTTTTAAGATGGAACGGCCGTCCAATGTCTCTGGGTTTTCAATGATGGTCTAGCTTAGATCTACTTATTAATTCAACTGTCAAAACAATGTGTTTAAAATATACTTTTCAGTTAACTGATGAATAGTCGGAGACAAAAATTCAGGTCACAAAACACACATATATGTATGTCAGTGTGTCCATTTTCATTTTTTATGAATCAGTCTTCCCTGTTACACATGATAACAATAGATACATTTCCGATATTTACTTCAAAGCAGAATCAGAAAAAAGACCTACTTTCAAGATCTAGGTTAAATAAGATGCCATGTCTTCAGATTTACCCAAGTTCAAAACATCCAGTTATGATATTGTTCAAAACAATGGTAAAACATTTACAGAATCTTACGAAGTTTCCTTGCAAGGTAAAAACGTTTTTCATAACTTCAGAAATCATTCTATGTTATGTTATGTTAAGGTGAAAAATAAAATTTGTGTCAACTATGCTAGTTACTATGAAGATAACATTTGAAACTATTTAGCTTCATCAGTTTCAATCTGTCTGGTTAGCGTTTTTTTAGCGAGTTGGTTTTCTACAGGATGGGGTCGCTAACCCCATGCCCAATCTTCCTCCTTTACCCGGGCTTGGGACCGGCAGTAGCCCCCGGAGGAGCTACAGGCGGAGAAGAGGAAGACCAAAGAACACATTACGCCGAGAAATGGAGACAGGCATGAGAGGAATAAACAAAAATTGGATAGAACTAAAAAGGAAGGCCCAAGACAGAGTGGGTTGGAGAATGTTGGTCGGCTGCCCATGCTCCTTTGGGAGTAACACGCGTAAATAAGTAGTAAAGTAAGTTTTAATCTATCATGAAATAGAAGAGTGAATACATTCTCCGAATATCTTTCGTCTCTCACTCCGTTCTATCCTTTCTTGTTGAGTTCGTTTAAAATCCTGGTAATTTATTTATCCAATTATTTATTAGACCTTCTATACGGAATTCACTGAACACAACCCTTACCATACTAGATATGTACTGAAAGTTAAAGTGGGCTATCGTGCTACCATCCCATTCTTTTCTCTCTGCAGCTAATATTAGCGAGCACATCAATAATCTGTCGATTGATGAGCTTAAGTGTTTCTAATAACTAAAACCTTTTAATTTGGTACCTAATCTAGCCAATAAATTTGTTGATTTATCACTATGTAAAACTCTATCTATCAATAGGTGAATTCATTAGTTAGTGTAAGCTAGACCACCGGTGAAAATCTGAGATCACTACACGGCCGTTTCGTACAAGTATAGGACTCCTCATCAATGCGCATCCACGATCCCGTATACAGACTCGAACCCAGGAACTTCGGTCTCGCGTACGAACGTTTAACCTCTAGGTCAATAGTCCAGAACACAACAGTATTACATACCGATACACTTATTGCTTTGCTTTGGACGCTTTGAATGATAAACGTATGTTTAAAGTTTAATTATAGGAGATTAGTTAGAAAAACAATTGGATATCTTTAAAATACACAAGATATACAAGAGGGGATAAAACTAGAAGATAGAAGAAGTAAATAGACACATAGACATAATCATAGTATCTATTCATAATAGAGTAGATACAAGCTAAACATATAAGGGATAAGGTAAATATATAGTAAAACACAATTACATTCATTGAGATTATTATCTCAATAGGTTCAATGGATGTAAAATTTGATTCCACTTGAATATATAATTTACAATAGAGTAATTTAAACGTTTACTCGTTTAAATCTTAAGCCGATTTGCAATGGATAATCAGTGATTGAACAATCTAAATGTTACAACTTGAAACGTTTTTTTGGATTATATGTCTAATTCAGGACTTAAAAAAAACATAATCACCTTTGATTTTTTTTAATCACAAGAGGGTTTTATGGAGATTTTATTGATTTAATGGTTGAATTCTTGAGTCAATTGGAGATAGATCACTATGGAAAACCTGGAAGCACTGGATGTTCGTTTTTGTACTAGCATGGAACGTCTCAACAGTCCGCATCCACGATCTCACTTTGAGAGATTCGAACCCAGGACTTATCGGTCTGTAAGTTGAAGTTAGACATTAAAAATGATGGATGTAGGTTCATTGTTTTAGGGGTTAAACGTTCACACATGAGACCGATAGGTCCTGGGCTCTAATCCTGCAGACGGAATCGTGGATTAGCGCTTGTGAGTCGTCCCATACGGTGGTTCCAGGTTTGTGTGCAACAGAACACACGTTTCTTCTTAATAGACCACACCTTCTCAATGTATCTTCATTAATATATAAAAACTTGAGTAAAAACTGTGTGTGACAAATAAAGCTCACTCCATAAAACTATAAAAAAATAAGATCTATCGAACAGTTTAACATAGAAATATATCTAAGAATTTTTAGTGAAAAATCATGACTTGCAAAGTTCAGTTACCTTAAGAGTCAGATAATTATCAATAATACTGGGGTACCTAGCCTGTCGTATGCTCTGATGGTTTTCTCGTGACTTTCGGGTTGCCTGATTTGCCAAGGGCGATGGGACAGTGCATGATGGTATTGTTGTGTGCTAGGTTCAAATAGAATTGTTTGTTATATGCATGCACAGTTGCCCTCTTATCGCTGCTGACTGATGAATAACACTCTTGTCATATTGAAAAAGAATAAAATTGAAAATAAGAACCATTGGATCTCAACACAGTGGTCTATGGAAATTGCACTAGCCTCAAGGACTGACAGTTCAAGATACTAATTTTCAAGTTGAATTGTTCTACCCACATCTTTGAATGGATATCAGTGTAAAAGAACTTCGACCATTTAAATTAGAAAGCCATTACACAATGCTTTCAGTAGTGAATTTAGTGGCTTTCCTTCTGATTAATTGTATGACAGTTGTAAAATCATGTTTACATTTCATCATCCTTAAAATCTAGAATATACTATGTCAACAAATATTTTGTCTGTATGGAAGGGCTTGTAAGGAAGGATTGTAAAAAGGAAAACTAGGTAGGTGTTACATTATTCAATGCCATGAATTGCTTAAACTTTAAACTGAACATCAGTGAATTTCAAATAAATGGGCTAGACATTACGCTCTCTTGCGTGAAATCGTAGGTCCTGAAGTGATTCATTGATGAGGTCATGGATACACATTTCTGGGACCTCCCATACTACAACGAAACAGATCCCATTTATTCCACAGTTTTCATTAGTTATCTAATTAGGATCAGTGAGTAAAACAATCTAAGAAAATGCTTTTTTTCTTATGTCATGAACTACACTTTTGGTCTTTGTGTCCTTCGACCTTCAGGATTCCATGTGAGGGATTGCCTTGTGATGCAGTTCGATGATTTCCTCAATTTGTGTCCTATTTACTTCCATTGCTCCTTCTTAATTTCTTACTCGGCTAAAATTTGGTTTGTTCTCTCCCACAGTAGGTTGTTATTGATAGTGTCTGATCAACGGATACGAAGTATTTTGTGTAGATAACTGTTAATTAACACTTGGATCTTCTGAATGATGGCCTTCGTAGTTTTCCAGATTTCCGCCCCATACAGTAGAACTGTCTTGACATTTGTATTGAAAATTCTGATCTTGGTGTTGGTTGACAATTATTTTGAGTTCGAGTTGTTCTCCAATTGTAGACATGCTGCTCTTTCTTTGCCAATCCGCGCCTTCACATCTGAGTCAGATTCACCATGTTCATCAATGATGCTGCTCAGATATGTGAAGGGTTTTACATCCTCTAGAGCTTCTCCGTCAACTGTAATTCGATTAGTGTATGTTGTGTTGTCGTCTTCTCCTTAATTTGTTGTTGCGTGTATGATAGATGAGCCAGATCATCTGCGAAGTCTAAATCATCCAGCTGTATCCTAACTGTCCACTGAATACCGTCCTTTATCGTAGTCAGTGAAGTTGATGTAGAGTAATGAATTCCATTCAGTTGTTCCACAATGATCGATAGAGTTGCGATTTGGTCTGTACACGATCAATCCTTACGGAATCCAGCCTGTTGATCTCGAAGTTGAGCGTCTATGGGGTCCCTCCAACTGTAGCCCCTCCCGGGGATTACTGCCGGTCCCAAACCCGGATAAAGGAGATAGGTTTGTCATGGGGTTAGAGACCCCATCCCGTAGAAAACTAATTCGCTAGAAAAACACTAACCAAAATAAGTCTAGTAAATTTAAAAAAACTGATGCTTAATGATCCTTGATTTTTAGTATTATCTCAAGTGATATCTGTTTATGACAGTCAGAATCTACAAAATAATTCACTGTCCATAGAACTCATTAAGTTAGAATTGAAAATAGTTCATTTTTCTAACCATCTTATGTAGATCATACGTAAAGTGGTTTCTTAATATAAATGAATACTTTGCTTATTATTAATGTTAAACAAACCAATGATGCACATGGGCTCCAGTATCCTGAAGGAACGAATGGCCTATGAACCAATTGTTGGTCACTGGCTACTATGGGAATGCATCGCCTCACGATGCTCCACTGCCTTGTGAATCAGACCTTTAGGTCAAAAGCTCTGGGTGTGGCCCCCTAAGAAAACCACCTGCTTCAATTTCGGCACCTGAGCAGTATCACAGCCCTCACACAAATCTGATTTACTTTGTGGGGCGCATATGTTACCGGGCCCCTGTTTGTACCAATATTTGTGTGTTTAAATAAATAAATAAACGTTAGGAAACCTTCATTACAAACCAATGGTGTACATCGGCTTCAAGATCCTGAAGGGACGAACGGCGTATGAACCAATTGTGGGTCACCGGCTACCATGGGACTGCATCTCCCTACGATGCTCCACTAACTTGTCGATTAGACCTCTAAATCAGAGGCTCACGGAGTGGCTCCCTAAGAAAACCACCTACTTCGGTGTATAAATCAGAAGACAAAGACGAAGCGTTGATCAAGTTTATTATCTCACTATACACGAATCACTAAAACCATAGGCATACGAAGCAAGAAGGATATGTGAGTGCCGAAGAGCAAGCCAGCGAGTGAGTCGATGAACAGGATTAAAATGTACATGTATATATACATAGTAAAATGACTGAGTTATTGAATCTTTTATGCGACTAACACTAAAGTCAGCCGAATGACTATGTTCGTAGGTAGTAAGCAATACTCAAGCACACATGATTATACAAACGCAACAATAATAAAGGTACAATGATATAAATAAGTTGTTGTTGTTGTAGGAATGACTTCATCTGTTAAATAAGTTAATAAAAGGGCTTATCCAACTGGAATATGAACAAACTCGAATGTATCTGAGTTACTATACACCTAAATTAGTTGACTAAAACTTGCAACATAAAATAAAATTTCTATTTGCTATTATTAATGAAAATGTGATAGGACGTTATAAATATCATTAACAACGTAAGCAAAGATGGATAGTGGCCAGCAGTGGAATCCAGGACGCGCGTTTCGTCCTATTTGGGACTCGTCAGCTGGATGTACCTACTTCTCAAAGTTCATGTTCACTCTGGGACTCGAACATGACCAGTTGCAGTCCTAAAACATCAATGAGAAGATTTAAACAAACAATACGAAGTGAATTATCATTACTAAGGTTTGATTTAATGATTTCAAATAAGTTGAGCATTGAGTAGATTATTATAAATAAAAAATTTAATATATTTTTACATAGTTGAGATCATGAGTCAATTGAAGCTAGACCACCATGGAAAACCTAGAAGCACTGAATGGAAGCTTCGTCCTAACATGGGACTCCTCAGCTGTGCACATCCACGATTCGAATACAGGATATATCTGTCTCGCTCACGAGCGCTTCACCTCTAGACCATTGAGCCGTTATCCATCAGTGGTAATGTCCAACTTCAACCAATCCACGAAATTGAGCGACACATCCACCATTGTCTTCAGTGAGTTGCTATTTCACAACAGACCAAGTTGAACTCCGTTGGTCGTTGCTTCTTATTAGGACTTCAGGAAATACCTCCTGAAGCCAGTCACTAGTGAGCGTATGTTGATGAATATCAGAAAGTGGTTGTTGTGAATATGATAATAATTTTAATCGTTGAGAACATGATATGTAAGCATAGAATATATTGATTGGTATTAGGATCAAGAAGAGAATTGATTTTGCACAAATAGGTTTTATTTTGAATTGAATTCATATTTTACAGTGTCATACACTTGTTTCTCATTAGTAAAAACTTGAAAACTTAGATTTTTCCTGTCTTAGTTGTAGTAGGCGTCGAGTCACGGTTGACTATGATCACCACTACAGCAAACTACATGTCAGTTGCTAGATTAGATCCCTCCGAAAGCCATATATCAAAGGGCAGTTGAAGGTTGCAGTAAGTTTTATTTGTTGTCGATCTTGTAGTAGTATCGAAACAATACCGAGATCGTGCCATAGTTTACAAGCGAGACTACTGAGCATACGAGAGTTTGTGCAAGATCAAAAAATAACGGAAAAGTACGTTTTTTGGTACACTTAAACAAACAGGTACAATAAAACAGTCACGGGTTCGTGGATGCGCACTGCTGAGGAGTCCCATAATAAAACGAAACGGCCGTCCAGTGTTTCCAGGTTTTCCCTGGTGGTCTAGCTTCAATTGACTCACGCTTTCAACTATGAAATATACTAAATCTCCACAAAAACCCCCCACTGATATAGTTGGTTATAATAATAATTGTTTCTGTTATACCAATCGTGTTCCCTTCATAAAAGTCGATCACTACATAGTTACCTTAGCTAACCATTGGAACCTATTAAGTATCCATAGTTTGACAATGAATTAAACCTTAGGAACTCCACATTTAATAGCAAAACTAGAACCAATAAGCAACTTCTAGTGGATTATCTCCGAGATAATTTCTAAGGCTTCGTATATCAATCACTCTGATAACTGTTTTTAATAAATCCCAGTGTCATATGAATTTCAGTAGGCAACACAACGCGCCGACTACAGTTTATTATTGAATAGCGCAAATCATTAAGCCATAATGACACCAAGAGAATTCGAGCAGAAAAGCTAAAGCGAGCGAACAAGCGAATACAGAGATAAATTAACAGACGAATCGAGAGTCGAATCAGTTAATAAGATTTAAGAATATATATAAGGGAAAGGGAATGATACATCAAGTAATTTCAGCATCTGACATTTAGATTAGAGTGGGATATGTGTGTAGGCTGTAACATATAACTAAGCAAACATGTTTATTCAGACATGATAATAACACCATAATATACAAACTGTCACTGTTTAAATAACACAATCTGTGAAATAAGTTAATCTAAAGGCTTGACAAAATTAAACGTAGACAAATTTAAGTGTGGCAGAGGTGCTTTAAACTAATGGTCCTACTCAATTAGATCAATGACATGTGAAATACCAAAACCTAAATTGATAAACATCTGGGTATCGTTATATGTTGAATTATATCATGAATCTATTTGACGACAGAGTGATCACTGTTGTTCACTTTGATGACAGACTTATGAATTCATTAACTTTTTGAAAAAATCGTCTGAAGGTTAAGCGTTCGCAATAGAGATCTAGGGTCCTGGCTTCGAGTCTCGTATGAAGGATCGTGATTGTGCACTGTTAAGGAGTCTCATACTGGTATGAAACGGCTGTCCAGTGATTCCTTAGCTTGTATCGACTCATGAATCCAACTATTAAAATTACTACAATCTCCACAAATCCCCATTTTGATCAAAAATCGTCGATACGAAATATCAAGAACATTTTTTTCTTTTTATTGTTATTTGATTGAAAACAATGAACTTATGACATTTCATTGAGTGCAGACGAATATAGACAAACATTATTTAACAGCATGACCGAAATGGGACTTGGTCCTTTTATCAATTCTTTTCTCTGGTGATTTTGAAACGTTTCATTATCTCCAATCATTAGTTTGATACTTGCCAACCTACACACATTGAGGAAATCACACAACTACATCACAACGCAAGCCCTCACATAGAATCTTGAAGACCAAAGGAAAAGAGGAAGACTAAAGAACATATTACGCCGAGAAATCGAGACAGGCATGAGAATAATGAACAAAAATTGGATAGATCTAGAAAGGAAGGCCCAGGACGGGATGGGTTGGAGAATGCTGTTCGGCAGCCTATGCTCCATTGGGTATAACAGGCTTGGATAAGTAAGGAAGGAAGTAAGTATTTAGTTATTATTATTACTACTTCAATAATATTACCTTTTACTTTTGTCTATATATTTTCTTTGTGTTTATGTGATATATGAGAATTTGAAATGATACAAACTTATCATATTCCAATATTTCTATACCATACCAATATATTATTACTTTGAATACAGAAGTTACGGCAGATAAATGAAATCAATATGAGGTTGTGGAGATTGTTAAGATTTTGATAGAGAACATGAATCGATTTATGTTAGACCACCATGGAAAACCTGGAAGCATTGAATCCCCGTTTCATTCTAGTATGGGACGACTCAGCCGTGTGCATCCACGATCCCGCAAGCGGGATTCGAACCCAGGACCTATCGGTCTCGCGCACGAACTTTTGACCTCTAGACCAATGAGCTGGTATCTAACAGTGTTAATATTTAACTTCAACCTATCCACGAGGTAGATACCTGTCTCTACTTCGAATAGATTAGCTCCATTGGTCACGGCTTCTCACCAGAACTCCGAGGAAAGTTTTGTTTGCAAGAACCAGTAAACAGATAGTAATTATGAATCTATAACTTTGTATGCCTGTGTATATATATATCATCATTTTAACTAGAAGTTACTAAGGTTATATTCATAGTATATTCATTCATTATTAAATATCCATTATCATGACATAGAATGAATCCCTATGTGAAATGATTAAGTTTATACCTTAGTGATCTATATGTGTATTCACCCTATGATTGAATAGGGTAAGTATTTGTCACTATATAAAAAACGACTTCACAGTTGATTAGTTACTTTTTACTTTGATGTTTACTCAAAACGATTTAAAGGGGTAGTTCATTTTTTTCCTTTGAAAAGAAAATTTTATAAATTAAGAACCATAATAAAAATTAATTTTCAGAAAGGGGTTTTGTGGATGTTATTACTTACTTGTGCCTGTTATCCGTCATTGAGGAGTATAGGCCGCCCACCAGTATTCACCATCCAACCCTATCCTCAACAATCCTTTCCACTTCTTTCTAGCTAACATTCAACCTTTTCATATCTCCTTCTATTTCCCGATGTAACGTGTTCTTTCGCCTTCCTCTTTACGGTTCCCTTCCGGATTCCAAGTTAGTTCTTGTCTTGTAATGCACATTGGTGATTTCCTTAATGTATGTTCTATCCACTTCCAACATCTTTTCCTAATTTCCTCTTCAGATGGAAGCTGGTTTGTCCTCTCCCATAAAACGCTGTTGCTGGTAGTAGCCGGCCAATGGATGTTAAGTATTTTGCGTAGACAACTGTTTATAAATACTTATACCTTCTTGACGATGGATGTAATAGTTCTCCACGTTTCATGTTATAGTAATTTTAAAATAGTTGAGTTCATGAGTCGATTGAAACTGGACCAAAGTTAAGAGACCTGGAAGCATTGGATAATCGGCTTGTCAAAGAATGGGACTCGTTAGAAGTGCTCATTCACAATCCTGCTCGCAGGATTCGAACACAGGATCTTTGGTCTCGCACGCGAACGCTTAACTTTTATATTTGTAGAAATTCTAGAACTAGTGATTTTTAAATATTCGTTTTTATTTTGTATCTGTGTGAATATGATGACTACAGGTAATGTGTCTATTCTAGTAGTTCAATCATATTTTCTATAGTAGACTATAGGAATATATATCTACTTCTAGATGTCCTCTTCTCTCTTTGTCAAATGTATTTATTTTGCAAGTAGTTCCAGAGAATCTTCCAATACGAAACTTCGTATATCGATCATGAGTCAAGTGAAGCTAGACCACAATGGAAAACCTGCAAGCACTGGATGGCCAACTCGTCCTATTGTGGGAATCCTCAACAGTGAGCATCCCAGATCCCGCTTCGCGAGATCCGAACACAGGACATATCATTCTCGCGCGCGAGCACTTAACCACTAGACCACTGGGCCGGCCAGCATCCAACGGTGTTAATGTCGAACTTCAACCAATCCACGAAGTCGAGCAACCAATCACCAATGTCTTCAGGGAGTTGATATCTCACAACAGCTTTTGTTGAACTCCTTTGGTTACTACTTTTCACTGCTTCTCAACTATATAAAATTACTAAAATCTCCCCAAAACCCCATCCTGATATATGGAAATACTTAACAGTCATTCAATAAACAAAATCACATATCTAGTGCCTTGAATTATTTATAGATTGGTGAATCTTTATCTCTTCATAATGTTCATTGTTGCCCTTTCTCAACACTTCACAAATGACATTTGATATCCAGACCATTTATATTTCATTTTATGTGATCTCAATTTCATGGAGAAAATTAGAAAGACCATCAAAGTGTCACTTTCTTATTGGTTCCAGTTCTTTGCATAACACATGAACAAATCATGGATTGAAATGATTCAAATATGGACCTGGTTCTAGGATGCATTTTCTGAAGATAAAGAGAAGTTGTAATGACGAAGTAGCTATAAAAACATGACTTTTGAGAACCATATGTACTAACTCAACCTGAAGCAACTCTAGGGATACTACCGGTCCTAACACCGGATAAAATGAGAGGGTTTGACATGCGGCTAGCTATCCTATTCCGTAGAAAACTAACTCTCTAAAAAAAAACCTCCAACCAGAAAAACAATGTGTACTTCACTTACAGAAAATTTTCCACTTGGGATGATAACCCGTTTATAGACAAGTCATTGAGAAGATAACAATATGATCCTGTTAACATGTATGTGTGTCATCTTTTGTTAAATCATTCTGAATTATTAGGTATTACTAACTTACTTACGCCTGTTATCCCTCTTGGAGGAGCATAGGCCGCCCACCTGCATTTTCCATCTAACCCTGTCCTCAACAATCCTTTCCAGTTCTATCCAGTTAACATTCATCCTTTTCATATCTACTTCTATTTCCCGACATAATGTGTTCTTTGGCCTTCCTCTTTTCCACTTCCTTTCAGGACTCCATGTTAGGGCTTGCCCCGTGATGCATAGTTTTATGATATTTTATTAAATAAATAACGAAAATTGTGAATGTAAAATATCTTAAGAGAAATGAATCCATCTGATGTATATTCTTCAGAAATTTCATATCACTACTAAACATTTTGTGCGCATGACTGATAGGTCCTGGGTTCGAATCTCGCGAGGCGGGATCGTGGTTGTTCACTGCTGAGGAGTCCCTGTTATGACTTTACAAAAATAAGAAGGCCGTATCCAATTCATTATGATCTTATATCCTGTTTTATCACGTAATTTATCCACTAATCGAAATAAGACTAGTCTAATCTGAACGCTGTGCCGAATCAATGACGTTCAACTGGCGTCCTTATTGGTCAATTGTCCGCCTAGCCCTTCCAATTAAGTCCAGAACATCAATTACAGCTTCTGCTATGTGAATCATTTATTCCAAGCCAACTCGGTTTATATACTAGACAGATAGACGGCATCACACCATAAAATAGAAAATAATATTAGTACAAGATCAACCCAAATGTGGCTGTGAACGTGGGAGACTGTAATCAATAAACTGAATGTAATTTAGGGACAGTAAATCGTACAGTAATAATTCATAGGTCAAAATGAAGCTTATAATAAGATGATTATGGATATACACAATCTAAATACTCCTTAGTTAAACCATAAGAATATATATAGAATAATCGACCATTAATAGGTCGTCGAAGTTACCTGTACTTATATCTTCACTAGGATATAACAGACCCATGTTAGAAGGAAACTTCCATCCAATACTTCCAAGCTTTCCATGGCGGTCTAGCTTCAATTGACTCATGATCTCAACTATATGAAAATTACTAAAATCCTCACAAAATATCCTCTATTATTGAAGAATATAAAGTATAACCTCATTGACCGCTTATTTTGATCTATTTAGAGTTTATTGTTTCTATGTAAGATTGACATTTTTTTCTTTTTTTTTCTTAGAATTTCCTCAATTTAACAATAATGAATGACAATCTTTTATTCATATAAACAAAACAATGAAAAGGGAAATCGTTTTTTATAAATCTACATCTCACTCTTCTCAAACGAAAAAACTTTTAAAAAAAAAGATCTCATCAATCTAGTATTCTTTTTCTTGATTATAAATGTCTTATGAACAACTTGTAACTGACTATCTATCTCCATTTCTCGGCGTAATATTTATAGTTTCCTCCAAATTCAGCCCTCAGATGCCCTGGTACGGCCGAGAATGGGGGGGGGTCCGCTCTCCCTCTCCAAATGCTCTCACATGACCACGCATATACAGACTCTGCCAGGAAAGTCCTACTCATCTCCTTCTTGTGGCGAAGGTGTTGCTTACGAAATTGACAGGACGAAAAGCGAAACTTTGGCGCTTCCACCGGGTTTGTGGACGCGGAGGGTTCACCTAGGGGAGATGGAAAAACCTGGTTCCAAACCAATGGTGTACAATGGCTCCAGTATCCTTAGTGAGCAAATAACGTATGAATCAATCGTTGGTCATCGGCTACCATGGGACTGCATCTCCTCACGATGCTCCACTGCCTTGTGAATCAGACCTTTATTTCAAAGCCTCCGGGTGTGACTCCCTAAGAAAACCAGCTGCTTTAGTTTTGGCACCTGGGTAGTATTACAGGTCTCACACAAATCAAATGCGATTTGTGTGGCGCATATATATCTGGTGCCCCTTTGTATTAATAATTATGTGTTTAGATAATAAAAAAAGTTTTCTTAATCTAGTAGAAGTATGGGCTTTTAGTTAAAAAGTGTGTGTATCTATATCAAAGTAGGATCACAAAAACAACACGGACATTAGTGATTTGAAAATCATATGAAATAGTGATCATACGTAATTATAATTAACAGAAGGGGGTTTTGTGGAGATTTTAGTAATTTTATATAGTTGAGATCATGAGTCAGTTGAAGCTAGACAACCATGGAAAACCTGGAAGCACTGGACGACCGTTTTGTCCTATTGTGAGACTCCTCATCAGTGCCGGCTCATTGGTCTATCGGTTAAGTGCTCGCGCACGAGACCGATAGGTCCTGGGTTCGAATCTCGCGAGGCGGGATCGTGGATGCGAACTGCTGAGGAGTCTCACAATAGGACGAAACGATCGTCTAGTGCTTCCAAGTTTTCCATGGTGGTCTAGCTCTAATTAACTCATGATCTCAACTATAATCACATTATATATTATGTAATTGGTTGTCGGAAACGGTGTAGTGAATTGAAAGAACTCCTTTCGTTCAGCCGTAAGCAGTTTTCCGAAAATTATATACAATAAAAACTTTTTATGTGAAACCGGTCTTCAGGAAACGAACTTTAAATATGATTATTGAGGTATTAAACAATGGTAGTAATAAGCCATTATCGCTACATATTTATCATTCGTTTATCCACTGATGTGTATTCATTTGATCAACCATACATAAATTATTTTACCAGTTTAGAAATCTGACTGTAGGCTATTTTCAAGATTTACGATAACATACACATGTAAGCAAAATCCTATCAACTATCATATTGTTTGACTTCAAATGATACATATAAACTGCGGTGGATATCAAGATCTTTATTATTGCTGATTCCTATCAAATTGGTAATCACTGAATATCTGGAAGGTCTGAAAACATTTATAACCTTGCCTTGGGAAAGTTTAGCTGTGTACTGACCAATATGACAATTGAAAAGCAAGAGAAAAGAAAGAATACGTAGAAAACAATATGAATCATATCACACTGGATAATAAGTCAATATTATTAGGTAATACAGGATGTGAAGTAAAGTTTTTGAACACAGAGAGGGTATTTAACTCTTCTTATGATTAAAGCTTCAATAAGTCTCAGCCTATACTTTTGATCATGCCTATACATGTCTACAGAATCTGACTTGATATAAACCCTACAGTTAGTTTCAACAAACTACTCCTCAATTCAGTAAAATATTGTTTTGGTTAAACTATTATAACTCTTAAATTCACTTAGTATTGTTTGTTTGAATCTTCCCATAGATGTTTAGAACTGCAATGCTTATAATGCTTGTGAATTAAGGCTATATCAAGGCAATACGCACAGAATGCACATATGCCAATTAGAGACTGAGCAGTTCCAGTCTTAAACATCAATGGGAAGATTTAAACAAATAATACTAAGTGAAATTAAACTTCACCCCATTGCACAAGCAAGTGTGTACCAGGATTCAGTAGCTGAGTGGATAACGTGATGGCATTTGAAGCGAAAGTTATTGGGTTCAAGTTCCAGAGTGAGCATCAACTGTGAGATGCAAGTACATCCAGCTGACGAATCCTAAATAGGATGAAACGCATATCCTAGATTCCACTGCTAGCCACTATCAATGTTTACTTATTTTAACTCTTGTCATTGTAGTTCTGATGAACTCCATGTTTACATTGAATTATCCGAACTGATCAAAAGAGATAATTTTTTTAAATCTACTGTTCCTGATTCATAACCTGAATAAATTCATAATATTTTGTAACTGTCACTTACTTCTCCCAATGAAAATGGTCTTACATCAAAATGATAAAACTTCATAAATTGTCTTTACTTGTTCTTCAACTTACTTACTTACGCCTCGTGGAGGAGTATATGCCACCCACCAGCATTCTACATCCAACTCTGTCCTGGGCAATCCTTTCCACTTCTTTCTAGTTAACATTCAACCTTTTCATATCTCCTTCTATTTCTCAATGTAATATGTTCTTTGGCCGTCCTCTTTTCCGCTTCCCTTCCGGATTCCAAGTTAGTTCTTATCTTGTAATGCACATTGGTGATTTCCTTAATGTATGTTCTATCCACTTCCAACATCTTTTCCTAATTTCCTCTTCAGATGGAAGCTGGTTTGTTCTCTCCCATAAAAGGTTGTTGCTGATAGTATGCGATCAGTGAATGTTGAGTATTTTACGTAGACAACTGTTTATAAGTACTTATACCTTCTTGACGATGGATTTAGTAGTTCTCCCTGTTTCAGCTCCGCACAGTAGAACTGGCTGCGTTGACGTTCATATTAAAGACTCTCACTTTGAAATTAGTTGACAGTTGTTTTGAGTTCCATATTTTCTTCAAGTGTAGAAATATTGCCTTGCTCTGCCAATCCTCGCCTTTACATCTGCATCAGATTGTCGTTGTTCATCAATTATGCTGCTGACCAGGTACGTGAATGTTTCCACATCTTTCAGCTATTCGCCATCAAGTGTGATTGGGTTGGTTGGTGTTCTTCATATTGTATTTGAGAATCTTGCTTTTTCCTTTGTGTATGTTGAGGCCTATTGGTGCAGAGGCTGCTGCGACATTTGTTGTCTTCGTCTGTATTCGTTCGTGTGTATGAGATAGGAGGGCTAAGTCATCTACGGAGTCCAAATCGTCGAATTGATTCTGAGATATCCATTGTATTCTATGCTTCCACTTAGATGTTCTTCAACTAACATGAATATATTAAAGATGGTCTAGAATTCTTTTCAGTCTTCATTAAAAGCTTCAACAGTTAGTTAACTATTACGTAGGACCAGGCATACAAATGCATCGGTCCAGGTCTCCATAGCTCAATAGCACAACAAGCTTTATAAGCTTAATGATCCACAATTATTCTAAATGTTTTAATTAACAAATAATAGAGGGTATATTTCATTTAATAAAAATAATTAAAATGAAAAAAATTGGATATAAGAATCTCAATTTAATTTAATCAGTGACCTGAAACCACTTGTTGTTAATTTGATTTCAACTGTTCTAACCTCTTGAAAACTAAGACTTTTGAATAACATATTTGTTGATTGTTCACTTGGTATTGTTTGCTTGTATCTTTGCAGTGTTCTTAAGGACTGCAATTGATCAGTCTCTTATTGGCGATATGTGCATCCTGTGTTGACTGCCTTGATATTGCCTAAAGTCACAAGCTTTATAAGCAAAGATGGATGATTTCTAGCAGTGGAATCCAGGACATGCGTTTCGTTCTATTTGGGACTCGTCAGCTGAATGAACCGCCTTTTAAGATTTGATGTTCACACCAGGATCCGAACCCGATACCGTTCGACTTCCTAGCTGGGGTCCAAGAGATGGTGCAACACAGTGGCTTAAGAAGTTATCAGATATGGCTCAGAATAGAAACCAGTGGCAATCCTGCTGTAACGTTCTTTTACTTTACTCACAAAGAGTGGTTATAACCTTCTTAACTGCAAGAGTCTTCTGGTTGTACATTTCAGTTCCCCCCAATCATTACTCTTCTCTTTAATTTCATACTTTTTTCTCTTTCTTTTATATATACGCATCTTCCACCTTTCTCTTCCCATTCTCATTATTGTATGTGGCGCATATGTATCTGGTGCCCCTTTGTACCAATATGTTTGTGTTTAAATAAATAAATAAATAAACGCCATCGCATTATCCACTTATCTACTAAGTCCCGGTAGCTACCTGCTTGTTCTCATAAAGCTTCTTGATTGTTCGTTTTATTTGTAAAAGAAATCAATTGTTTGAATTCAATGGAGAGACTGTATCAAAAAACAAGTCCAGTTCTTCTGGTTCATTGATGAAAAAGAAATTCCCTATTACCGATATGTATTTCATTTGTTACGTAATAACATATACAGATAACCTCTTGTGACATTAAGTAATGATGAATATATGTATTCGAATCAAATTAATGGGACTGCTAGTTATTTCTTGATCCGTATTTCATTCGAGAAGTAGTCTTTATCATCTTAGAATTAGTCTATTCGTAGAGATTCATTAGATTTTATGAATAGTTTATGTCTTCGATTTGTATCAACCATTAAATATTGAAGATCAAAGGCTGTTGGAATAGGCCTTTTTGTCAGACATACAGACTCCTCAAGTGGTAAGAACTGATAATCCATATGAGATCAAAACCTGGATTATTGAGACTTTTCTTGAGATCCGATAACATTGATTTGGAATTCTGTAGTCATCATATAACATCATCAAAAACAACTAACGGTGGCCTGTTTGAATATCTGGACTACCTCTCCCACCTATTTAGATATATCAACAAGTCATCTATTTTTGTTTGTTTTAATCTCATAACCTATTCAAAGTCATTTATGAAACGTTTACAACCTTTCACTGTACAAGTTACAAACGAGCCCGATCACCGACATCGTGGTTGCTGATAATATCTATCGAAAAGAATATACATTATTCGGATATCTAGTCCTGAACTGATAAGATCTAAGTGGCGACCACTCAGTATTTATCGCAGGGGTCGATCAAGAAATAGAAAACGGAAACTTTTTGAAATACTTTGCTTATAGCACTCTAGATTGCACCAAAAATATAATATTGCATAAAGCCAATAATAATAGTATTTATAATAACAATAATAATAATGCTTACTTACTTACTGACTTACTTTTGTTACCCCCTATCCAGCATAGTCCGTCGAACAGCATTCTCCAACCCACACCGTCCTGAGCCTTCCATTCTAGTTCTATCCAATTTTAGTTCATTCTTCTCATGTCTGTCTCCATTTCTGGGCGTAATGTGTTCGTTGGTCTCCTCTTCTACTTTGGCCTTCAGGATTTCGTGTGAGGGCTTGTCTTGTGATGTAGTTTGCTGCTTTCCTCAATGAGTATCACATCCAATTCCACCGCTTTATACTGATTTCCCCCTCCACTGGATGGAATCTGGTTTGTTCTCTCTCACAGTAGAATGTTGCTCATAGTTTCTGGTCAACGGATCCGAAGTATTTTGTGTAGACAACTGCTAATAAACACTTGTATATTCTGGATGATGGCCTTCGTTGTTTTCCAGGTTTCCGCCCCGTACAGTAGTACTGTCTTGACATTTGTATTGAAAATTCTGATCTTGTTGTTGATTGACAGACAATTGTTTCGAGTTCCAGATGTTCTTCAATTGTAGACATGCTGTTCTTGTTTTGCCGATCCTCACATTCACATCTTCATCAGATTCATCATAATACAATGAATATCCATTATTACTGTTAGTATTCTTATTATCAGCATTAGCAATAGCAGCCGTTTCATTCTCAAAATTGTTTTATTTTAATAACAGTAACTTATCACTAGAACTTACTGTATCCTTCTTGGTAATATCGATTACTAATGAACAACAAACAATAAAATGAAAGATTTATTAAAGTATACTTTTGTCTTAAATTAACATTTGTCCAGAGATTAGATTATCTCTAGGCCATACTTATATGGTTGTAATATCATGGTCTAAAAGTATAATGTTCATGTCAACACCCTTAGTTTTCTCATTTCTATTAGATATGAATCTTTTCTTGGAGTGGGGGGAGTACTGGTAAAAATTCCAAAACTTATATAACTATTAAATATTTCCTGACCACTAATTGGTATCTAACTGATGTTTGTCTCCATTGATAAAACAATTTTTAAGACTATGAAACAATTTATTCTAAAGTTATATATTATATAAATTAAACAGGATACAGAAGGGGGTTTTTGCGGACATTTTAATACTGCTGTGGTGTGGTCTACTTATATCTGTATAAGTAGTATATGGCGATTGTCAGATATAAAATGTATTTTGGAAGAAGACCGATAAGGAAAGAACTGAAATGAAGCGCAATCGATAGGAAAATGCATGAACAATGAAATTAGAAAAGATGAATTGATATTCACAGAAGGAACAGTGAAGATTGAGACAATTGGTTGTTAGTTTGCAAATTATCTATTTGTTGTATGGTTATTAGAATTTAGTGAGATAGTCTGTAATTTGAGCTTAAATACAACCGATTGTCCTCAACCGGTGTTTTGTTCACTACATTGCTGAGATGTCCCACGATAGGGCGAAACGGCCGTCCAATGCTTCCAGGTTTTCCATGGTGGTCTAGCTTTAATTGACTTATGATTTCAACTATAAATAGGATACATTGAAAGAATCAATATTATAAAAATGTTGAAATCTAAAAAAAAGTACTATGGAAAAACTTTAAATTATCAGAATTCTTTGAACAAAGATGTTATATTTGTTACAATTGATTGATCACTGGGTGGTGATCAATGTCATGCATGTCAAGTCCTTTTTAGTGCTGATCGAATGCTATCGATCAAGTTGCAATGTGGCCATTAGTCTAGGTGGCTCGACACTGCGTGCACTATGCTGAGATAAGATAGTGGTTGGAAGTGTTCAACAGGAAACCCTGGACACGGGTTTCGTGCTACTTGGCACTCGTCAGCAAGGTGTACCTGTGATCTTGAGGGAACTGATGGTGGTTTTATGTGTATCGATTATTTTGATAAGAAAAATTTTATAGAAGTGATGAACAAAATAAGTCATTTACTAAGGTATATAAAATAAATGAAAACGACAATTTCCCATCTTTTAAATATAAACACAATAGATTTTTCGAAAAAGTCCCGGAAATCCCGTATATATATGTATTACTTACTTACGCCTGTTATTCCTCGTGGAGGAGCATAGGTTGACCACCATCATCCTTCATTCAAATCTGGATAATACATTCAAGTTGTTACCAGTTTCTATCCATCGGTTTCATGTCTGCTTTCTGTTCCCGAAGCAGTGTGTTCTTCGGCCTTCCTCTTTTCCGTTTCGCTTCAGGATTTCAAGTGAGCGTTTGCTTCCTTATGCAGTTCCTCTGCATCAGAAGGTCTCAAAATACACAAAGAAAAAGGCAAGATACCCAAAAACAATATGGAGAACACCATCTCAGTCACACTGAATGGTGAAAATATGAAGGAGGTGGAATCTTGCACGTATCTGGTCAGCATCATGGGTGAACAAGGAGGATCTGATGCAGACGTAAAAGGAAGCATTGGCAATGTGAAAGCAACATTCCTACAGCCAAAGAACATATGGAACTCAAAACAACTGTCAATCAGTATCAATGTCAGAATCTTCAATACGAGCGTCAATTCAGTTAGTTGTATCGTACGGAGCTGAAACTTGGAGAACTACCACAACCATCATCAAAAATATGCAGGTTTTTATGGACAATCGACAACAGAAGATACCCAATATCCGTCGGCAGGATACCATCAGCAATAGCCTACTGTGATAGATGACAAACCAGATTCCAGCTGAAGAAGAAATTAAGAAAAGACTGTAGAAGTGGATAGAACATACAATAAGGAAATCACAAAACTGAATTATGAGGCGAGTACTATCTTGAAATATTGAAGGGAAAGGGAAAGGAGAAAAGCTAAATAACGGATTGTGTAGGGAATTCGAAGCAGATATGAAAAAGATGAACAAGAACTGGAAATAACTGGAACGGGTTGCTCATGATAGGGTTGGATGGAGAGTTCTGGTGGTTAGCCTATGTTCCTCGACGAGAGGTAACAGGCGGAAGTAAGTCGTGATGCAGTTTAGTGGTTTCCGCAATATATATGTAGGGAGAGAGAGACCAATCTTATATTTACCCCAATATATATAAACTTTACTTTTTAAGTTCATAGTTCAACTCATAATCTAGAATTTGAATAAATATGATATCAACTTTAACCTGTTCTCTTTAATATTATTGTAATATATACATATAATCTATATGAAGATATATTATTGCATGGATTGGCCATTACTTATTTGTTATTGGTTTTTCGGTCTTAATTGTGAAACCTAAATATACTTGTGTAGAAGCTCGATCAAGAACTACTTACCTACTTACTTACTTACTTACGCCTGTTACTCCCAATGGAGCATAGGCCGCCGAACAGCATTCTCCAACCCACTCTGTCCTGGACCTTCTTTTCTGGTTCTATCCATTTTTTGTTCATTCTTCTCATGTCTGTCTCTATTTCTCAGCGTAATGTGTTCTTTGGTCTTCCTCTTCTCCTTTGGCCTTCAGGATTCCATGTGAGGGCTTGTCTTGTGACTCAGTTGGGTGATTTCCCCAATGTATGTCCTATCCACTTCCAGCACTTATTCATCCACTGTAATCTGATTTGTTCTCTCCCACAGTAGAATGTTGCTGATAGTGTCTGTCCAACGGATCCGAAGAATCTTGCATAGACAACTGTTGATAAACACTTGTATCTTCTGGATGATGGCCTTCATAGTTTTCCACGTCTCCGTCCCATAAAGTAGAACTGTCTTGACATTTGTATTGAAAATTCTGATCTTGTTGTTGATTGACCATTATTTTGAGTTCCAGATGTTCTTCAGTTGTAGATATGTTGCTCTTGCTTTGCCGATCCTCGCCCTCACATATGCATCTTGATTAAGATCTAATTGGAAAGTAATATTGTTTTGTTCAACTAACATTGTGTGTATTAAAAGAATTTATTCCAATTGGAAGATATTTACTCAGAAGTTTTAACATTTTCATGCACTTGGGCTAGCCTTACTTGATATGTCGTCTTACAATCTGTTCCCTTCATGAATTTAATTAGTAACAACAAGTGAAGTAGAATAATATGAAGTCATTTTATTTACTGCATCAAAGCATTCTTGGTCGACTGCGGCTTGTTTATTTGATAAGGTTGTGATTTATCTTACATATCTACCTTGCCTATCATTTTGCTTTATTCTAAGATGGTCGGCTCTGTACACAAGTGTGGACAGCCATATTGCTTATTCCCCGTGGAAGAAGGGATGCAATGTGACGAATGTAAGAAGTGGTTTCATAAAATGTGCACCCGCTTGAGCCCTGCTGCCTATAAAAGGTGTTCGAAACCAAATTCTCATTGGCTCTGTATGTCTTGTTGCTCAAGCAAGACATTACTCATTCAGGAAGCCATCAGCCTTCTAGCGTTAGCTAAAAAGGTCGACGTAGGCCGTGCAGGCAACATGGATACTGATAATGAAGATTGTATCAGTGTCGTAAATGCTGCCATGGCAGGTACCAGACACCCAATTTCGCAACATGAAGCAAAAATTTGTACTCCGGTACAACCAATGAAAGCCATGCCATTAAGTATTGAGGGACCAGTCGCTTTAGCAGCGACTGAGGACCCGGCTAGAACCACTATCATCCAGAATAGTCCCAATCTGGATGCTGAGAATAGTGGTAAATGGATTACGCGGAAACGCAAAAGAGACGGAAAAATACCCAAAGAAAGCGCGCGTATAGTCGATAAGTCATCGTTGGACTCACGTCCTGAGCATCAGGCAACTCCGCTCAAGTCCAAATGTAAGAAAATATTTAATACTGTTGTGGATGGAAATAGTCTAACTTCACCAAATGTTCTTGGGAGTAACTCGCTCGACCCACATGACACTGTTATAAAGAAAGTTAACAGTAAGAAGCCGGTAGCTAACCGGCAGGATCTGACATCACTGTCAAAGGCCGTGAACACGACTTTTAAGGAAGTTAAACAGGTGCCTAGTGTAATCATCTGGAACTTGGCAGAATCGAAAGACACCGATCCCTCTAAGAGACATGCCCACGACCTGCAGTTAGTGGGATCTCTCATCAGAAATATACTGCCAGAGGTGGTCCCAGGGGTACATATCTCGAAAGTCATCAGACTCGGTAAATATGTTGGAGGCGAAACCTAACAGAGAAGGATCCTTAAATGAGTACCCGGTAATTTTGAGGAAAGAGACGTAATATTGAATAACGCACGCAAAATTCGGGACTCAAATATTCGTATTCGACCAGACTGGCCACTTGAGGATCGGATCAAGTGGAAGAATGCCCTAACAGAGTTAAAAACTCGAAAGCTAAACGGTGAAACGAACCTTACGATTAAGGGTTTTCGGGTAGTCAGGTCTTGGGAGCCAATGCTTCCGAAACCTCTGTGGGTAGAACGTATGTCTTCAAAAACACCTTAAATGTGTGTTACACGAATGCCCGTAGTCTTCGGAATAAGATGTCTGAGCTAAGTTTGATGGTAGACGAATTAAATCCAGATATAATTGTTATCACCGAAACTTGGCTCACTGTAGATATAGACTGTTCTCCAGTCATTTCAGGCTACATCTGTATCAGAAGTGATAGAGTTAGAAGTCGAAAGGGAGGAGGCATAATATTATATATTAGGGACCACTTCCGCATTAACTCGATCATATCGGAGGCGCATGTAAGTGGTACGTGTGAGGTAGTATGTTGTACATTTAGGTCTAGAAACGGGTTAGTGACGATAGGAGGAATATATCGTAGTCCATGTTGTCTCGCTGACGACTTTATCCTAAAACACGTCTGTTCTTGGAGTATAGCAGAATGTTGTCTCATCGTTGGAGACTTCAATGCACCCCATATAAGCTGGATAGAGCTCACAGCTCCAGGTGGGGGTCTCGATAGCGTCCTTCTGTCATCAACTATTCAATGGGCACTTGTACAATGTATCGTTAAGCCGACGCATATAGACTTGGAGCATAATCCGTCATTGATAGACCTTGTCCTCACACACCACTGTGAAGATATCGTCGACATTCCACACCTTCCCCCACTGGTGAATAGTGACCATGTCGTACTTTCCTTTAAGTTCCGGATACATGGTATAGAATTTGCATCTGCTCCACCCCGTCCTAATATATGGAGAGCTAATATTCCGGCAATAAGGGACTATGCTATCTCAATTGACTGGTCGGTCGATGCTGATGGATCGATTGATGATGCATGGAATAGGTTCAAGTCTACGTTCGAATCCGTAACTCAACCGTTTATCCCATGGTCAGCACGTAAGCTATCATATTGCCCTCCATGGATTAATAAGGAAACCCGGAAGCTGTTGAAGCGTAGGAAACACTTCTGGGACTTATTCTTGTCAACAGGTCAGGCATCATTTAAGTGCGAATATAAAAAAATCCGGAATATATGTAAAAAGACCATAGCTAAATCCCGCACGGCTTACGAACGACAGTTGGCATACGATAGCCGTACCTGTCCGAAGCGACTGTTTTCGTATGTTAAAAGGCGGACGAAACGTAGTGATGGTATCCCCTCATTACTGTTAAGCGAAAATTCAGCTTTATTGGCTGAATCTGATCTAGCGAAAGCGGAGACATTTGCTAACTATTTCAGTGAAGTCTACTCTACGTGTAGTGTTACAACTACTTGTCCCGTTGACAATGAGATACCAGCCATAGGACCTTTGCACGTGACAGAGGATATTGTTCTTCCTTTGATAACTAACCTAAAACCTTGTAAGATACCGGGCCCCGATGGGTTACACCCACGTTTGCTGTCGTCGCTTGCGGACATTATCTCAAGACCGCTCACGATGCTCTTCAACATGTCCCTTTCACAGGCTCAACTACCTAGAGACTGGAAAGACGCTATAGTTAGTCCTATATTTAAGGATGGTCAGAGACGGATCGTATCTAACTACCGGCCTGTTAGCCTGACCAGTATAGTAGTTAAGTTACTTGAAAAATTAATTCGGGCTAAGCTACTGAGCCACATAGATTCGTACAATCTGTTAACTCCCGAGCAACATGGGTTTCGCAACAAGCATTCATGCTTGACTAACTTACTCATTGCGAGAGAGGATTGGACAGCTGCCCTAGACAACGGCCAGTCTGTCGACGTGATATTTATAGATTTTAGCAAAGCGTTTGATAAGGTTTCACACTTAGGTCTTATGCAAAAGCTCTCGAGCTTTGGTATAACAGGTGCTATACAGGAATGGATAGGAAGCTTCTTATGTGACCGCAGACAGAGAGTGAGGGTCAATGGAACTCTATCCGAATGGAAACCGGTCAAAAGTGGTGTACCCCAAGGCACCATCTTAGGCCCTTTACTTTTCCTTCTGTATATTAATGAACTACCTTTATTACTTAAGTCGTCGACGTTATTGTTTGCGGATGATGTTAAAATCTGTAGAACAGTAAAAAATGAGACTGATCGTTGTTATCTGCAAGCTGATTTAGACGAATTAGTTAGGTGGGCTCATGATTGGGGCTTGGAAGTTAATTCCAGGAAGAGCGTGTTCATGCACATCGGGCACGATATTAGTTACCATTATACCATTAATGGTACATCTCTGCCACGCGTTCATGCGCACAAAGACTTAGGAGTAATTATAAGTCACGACTTAAAAACTACTACGCACTGCAATGCGGTTGCTTCCAAAGGCTATCGTGCGCTATGGTCGCTTCGCAGAGCATTTAAATGCTTTGACGAGGATATGTTTCGAATTTTATATCCCACCTATGTAAGGCCACACTTAGAATACTGTATCCAAGCAGCTAGCCTTTGTCTGATAAAGGATACTAAGTCGCTTGAGCGTGTCCAGCGTGTAGGGACAAAATTAGTAAAGAGTCTTTCTAAACTCCCTTACGATGAGCGTTTAAAACGTCTAAATCTTTTCCCCTTATCTTATCGTAGGACGCGAGGTGACCTTATACTGGCATTTCGTATCTTTAATTATGATCTGGGTGTTAATATGTCTTATCTTTTTGCTCCCTCCAGCACTAATAATCTCCGGGGTCATAGCAAGAAGGTTCTGAAACCGCGATCTAATAAACTAAAGGTAGGGTCCTGTTTTTCTCATCGAGTGGTCAATGACTGGAACGCTTTACCAGAACAAGTGGTATCAGCACCATCAGTGAACATTTTCAAAAAGAAGCTGGACCTTCACTGGAAGGAAATCTGTCAGGATTAACACAGGTTCATCAACCTACTATCCTTATTACTGAAGACTGAAGACTGATTTTATTTTATGATTTCTCACTAGTTGGTTACGATTGTATATTAAACAATACAGATTGATAGTTGAAAGTATTGAAATAATAACTATCGTTCATTTTATATATTCCATTATAAATAGGACAGTGTAAGGTTATTAAGAGTATACAAGTTGTGTGAGCTAGAATGATAATGAACGGTTGTTTTGCTTAGTCAGACATGTAGATAGTCTGACAAGTGTTAGATGTGTTATATATTCCCCTATCCTTATTATTTACTATTATTGATTGATTGATTATTGATTGTTGTAGGATTTTAGAGGAAATCAGA
Source organism: Schistosoma mansoni (assembly GCF_000237925.1). Classification (NCBI taxonomy): domain Eukaryota; kingdom Metazoa; phylum Platyhelminthes; class Trematoda; order Strigeidida; family Schistosomatidae; genus Schistosoma; species Schistosoma mansoni. Next base: position 714,186 of record NW_017386037.1, on the reverse strand, counting down.
CAGTAAATGATAAAATGGATCACATCATAATTATAGAAGATTCAATGTGTTTGCATATTTTGAGAACTGAATGGTATTTTATGTTCACTAACAAAAGACCGAGTTGATAAGAGTTTGATAACATCTAGTTCAAAATATTGGTATCACAGTATGAAATTATCGAAATTTAGGACTGGTAGTGATTGGGAATGACTGAGAAATGTTATAACTCTGCCTGGATCCCCTCTGGAGGGGCTAATGTTGGCCTCAAGCCAGGATAACCAAGGAGGGTTGGACGTGGAGTTAGAAACATCATCTCTTAGAAAGCTAACTCTCTAAAAAAAACCGGTAACCAGAGAAAAAAGAAATCTTATGCGTGAAATGTAAATTTTTTTTCTAAAAAACGACATTTTACAAATAACAGAAATATTTCACAATGCAATTTTAGTCGACAGTATTTAGGAATGACTAGGAAATGTTTTAACTCTGTCTGGAGCCCTTCTGACAACTACTGTTGGTTCAAAGACCGGATAAAGAAGGAGGGTTTGGTGTATGGGGTTTGCGACTCCATCTCTTAGAAAACTAACTCGCTAAAAAAAACCGGTAACCAGAAGAAAATTATCAAATGTTATGCGTGAAATGTAAATGTGGCATCTCTCAGAAATATTTCACAATGGAATTTCAATAAAAAAATTTCTTCAAACTTATCAATGAATCGTTGAATAGTATTTGACATTTGATGTGTGTTTTTTTCTTTCCCTCTCTCTCTCTCTCTCTCTCTTCAGACAAAACACTCTTTAACCATCATGAAATAGAGACAATAAAATGGATTGAATATATAACGAACAACAAGAACAACGATAATATGAACTCACCAAAGTGACATTTTCTAAAATTAAAAAAAGAAAACAACTTTTGTACCAAGTCAATGAATGATTAATTTCCACGGTAACAAAATTAATCAATTTATGTTAGTACAATATATGCATGATATATATGTATGTTCATTTCAACTAAACACTGTATGTAAATTCTGTAAATTTTCATTGAATTATTAACATATATAGAATGTTAAGAAACAAAAAAATTAAAAAAAAATTTTTATTTTTTAAATTTTTTTTCCTAGAAAAATTCGATTTTTTGAAAAAAAAATTTCATTTCCCTTTTTGAAAAAAAAAATCCTGAAATTTGAAATTATGTTTTTTTATTAAATTCAATATGAAGAAAATTAGAAATTTCAATGATTAAGATATTTTTTCATTTATGAAGATTATATATAGAATGGGGAGAGTCCGTTCTCCCTCTCCAAATGCTCTCATATGGCCACGTGTATATAACCTCTGCCACGGAAGTCCTACTCAATGCCTCCTCGTGGTGGGGGTGTTCTTTACGAAATTGAGAGGACGAAAAGCAAATCTTTGGCGCTTCAACCGGGTTGGTGGACACTGAAATTCCACCTATGGGAGTTGGAAAACCTTGATTTCAAACAAATGGTGTACATGGGCTCAAGTATCCTGAAGGAACAAATAGCATATGAATCAATCGTTGGTCACCGGCTATCATGTGACTGCATCTCCTTACGATGTTTCATTGCCTTGTGGATCAGATGTTGAGGTCAAACGCTCGGGGTGTGGCCCCCTAAGTAAACCCCCTGTTTCGATTTAGTCACCTGGACAGTATCACAGCCCTCACACAAATCAAATGACATTTGTGTGGCGCTTATCTATCTGGTGCCTTCTTTGTACCAATATTTATGTGTTCAAATAAATAAATAAATAATAAATTGTTTGATAGAAAATCGTAACCAACTAGTGAGAAGTCATAAAATAAAATGAGTTCATATTATACTACTTCGCTTGTTGTTACTAATTAAATTCATGAAGGGAACAGATTGCAAGACGACATATCAAGTAAGGCTATTACTGTAAATGTGTAAAACATGTTAAATCCACCACTGTTGATAAAGATCCACAACTTTATCAATCAGTTCACCACTTTCCTTAACTTAATAATCCTTCACAAAATGGGTTCACTATACTAATATACTGCTTGGAAGACATTCATGATCAGGAGGGGGTTTTCGTGGAGTTTTTAGTAATTTCATATAGTTAAAATCATCAGTCAATTGAAGCTAGACCACCATGGAAATCCTGTAAGCACTGGTCGGCCGTTTCGTCCTATTGTATGGCTTCTCAGCAGCGCGAATCCACGATCCCGCCTCGCGGGTTTCGAACCCAGGACTTACCAATTTCGCGCCAGAGCGCTTAACCGATAGACCACCAAGCCGGCATCCAACGGTGCTAATGCCTAACGTCAACCAATCCACGAAATCGCGCGACCAACTTCCATTTTACTGAGGTAGATACCTGTCTCTGCCTGACATGGATTAGCTCCACTGGTCACGACGTCTCATCAGAACTCCAGGAAATACCTACTAGAGCCAGTTACTAATGATCATACGATCATTATCAGAAGAAGGTTTTGTGGAGATTTAGTATATTTCATAGTTGAAAGCGTGAGTCAATTGAAGCTAGACCACCATGGAAAACCTGGACGCACTGGACGGCCGTTTCGTCCTATTGTGAAACTCCTCAGCAGTGCGCATCCACGATCCCACCTCGAGCATTCTTATATCAACAATCAAAAAGTTTAGATAGTTTTATTTTTGTATTTGGGTTTTTACAACACAACATAATATTGAGTTTTCACTTCAATCAAATGATATAATCCTCAAGTGGATCAAAATGTTTACACTTCTGAGTAAATATCTTCCGATTAGAATAAGTCATTTCAACACACACAATGTAAATTGAACAAAACAATATTACTTTCTAATTAGTTCTTGATTAAGCCTCTACACAAGTATAATATATCTTTGTATATCAGTTAATAACTAAGTAATTACTATCTTGCAAGGAACTATTGAGATGTATTGATAGCTGAATACAACATCATTCCTTTGGTAATGGCCTGATTCTCAAGTGAAAGACCTCTATGATTGTTTAGAGCCATAACTAGTAATATTGTTTTGCTAAGCTTTTACTTTAAATATATTCATGAAAATATTTAATACACTCTCACAGTTTTTAAACGAGATACTTCATTCATTTTGTACTGTTTGTTTGAATCTCCCGTTGATGTTTCGGACTTCAATTGATCATCCCATTGCACAAGCTAGTGGCTATCAGAACTCAGTAGCTAGGTGGATAATGCGATGTATTTGCAGGAGAAGGATGTTGTGTTCGAGTCCCTGAGTGAACATCAACTCTGGGATGCAGGTATATCCAACTGACGAGTTTCAGATAGGACGAAACGTACATCCTGAATTCCACTGCTAGCCACCATCCATCTTGGCTTATCATGAGATGTTCTATATTCCACAGTACACAATACAGGACTTCAAATTCATTGGATACTACTTAAGCTACAACAAAATAATCTCTGTAACGCAGATGCTTACAATTACTCAGATCAGTACTATTAAAACTGCAGTAGATCGTCACATTGGTTAACAGTGGGCAGAAATTTTGAAAATAGGTCGGACATAATAACATAATAAACTGATTGTAAATGTTACCTGTGATAGTATGTTCCGTTCCGTTATTTATCAAACCCCATGAAATCTAAATACGTGATCAAATGTAAAGTTGTTGAATAGACACAAAATGATGGAATAGTCTTTAGACACCCTACGCTTATGTTATTCATCAAGTATCAGATATATCGAAATGGATTCGATTCATTAGTCATTAAGGAACTAAAAGAACTAAAACAGAACTGAGATCATCCGAGAGAGCATTCAGAATATATGTGACAAAATAATTACTATCAACAACCAATCAAATCTTATTTCAGTACGACAGGCCTTGAGCTATTCATAGAAAAATTGTAATAACCTACTTAAGAAGGGTTTATTGTGGATATTTCAATATTTTCATAGTTGAAATCATGAGTCAATTGAAACTAGACCACCATAGAAAACTTGGAAGCACTGGGCGGCTTCAATTGGCCCATGATTTCAACCATGAGAATACTGAAATATCCACAAAAACCCCTTCTAATCTATAATCATATGCTCACTAGCGACTGACTGTAAGGAATGTTTCCTTGAGTTATAATGGGAGGCAGTGAACAGTGGAGTTCAACCAAATCTGTTGTAGAGATATCAACTCACTGATGACAATTGGATAACGGTTGCTCAAACATCGTGGTTTAGTTGAAGTTAGACATTAACACCGTTCGATGCCGGCCGGCTCAGTGGTCTATCGGTTAAGTGCTCTGGAGTAAGACTGGGTTCGAAGCTCGCGAGTGCGGGATCGTGGATGCGTGCTGCTCAGGAGTCCCATAATAGGACGAAACGGTCGTCCAGTGCTTCCAGGTTTTCCATGGTTGTCTAGCTTCAATTCACTCATGATTTCAACTATAAAAAAATAACATACTTTATTGAGGAAGCTGTAGCCTTTGATGTATTTATGCAGCAATAGTTAGTCTTGACAAAATCACAACCGGGAGTTATTCACATGATAAGTAACCGAAGCTTGTATCAAAACAATTTTTTTATTCAATCAACATGGATGATTGAGTCAGCCAGTAGAAATGAATTTATCATTATCGTGATGGAAGTATACGATTGGTCAGTCTACTATAATCACTATGCTTCAATAATCAGTAGTTTTGTTTTTTACAAAACAATGCTCATTTTTTATTACTCTTTTTATCTTATTATTGTCTAACAGAATAGTTTTGGATAGGATATACATTAAGGAAATCACCAAACTGCATCACGATGCAATCCCTAACATGGAATCCGGAAGGGAAGCGGAAAAGAGAAAGGCCAAAGAACACATTACGCCGGGAAATGGAAGCAGATATGAAAAGGATGAACCTGAACTGGAAAGAACTGGGAAGGAAGGATGAAGACAGAGTTGGATGGAGAATGCTGGTGAGCGGCTTATGCTCCTCCATGAGGAGTAACAGGCGTAAGTAAGTAAATAAGTAACAGAATAGTTTACATCATAAAACACAATATGAAGCAGTGTAAAAGAAAATATTCATAATTATCTTTGAATGGAATAAGAATTTCGCAAACGAAATGTTGATTTATAGTGAACAAGATCACAAATGGGGACAGTCGAAAGCATTTGAGCACAAAATTACAGTGCATCTTAGTAAAATCTGAGAACCATACAATGAATTCTTCATTTGCAAAATGTCAATCGATCGTCTCAGACTCCACTGTTCCTTCATTTCCACAGTAATCATTATGTGTTCTGGTTCTCTTCTCTTCGATCTTCTTAACCATCTTCTGCCAGGTATTTCACTTTCGATTGATGTAACATACTACTTATATTTATCGACATCAGTAGTACACACCACAGGTATATTATTTTCTATTTTGTTCCTAATAGGTTTGTATTATGAAATTATGTATTTCGTTGCCAAAATATAAACATAAATACATACATTGTATATCCTCTTAGTATATATTCATTAAAAAAATAACACTATTTGCAAACATTTACATCAATAAACCTTTTCTTTCCTCTTAGTAACTAATATAAACATGATGATGACCGGCCTACACAAAATCTGAATAGGAAAAAAAGAATTTTATTGACTATACAATAGTGTACAACACAATGGTCTATTCATTTGACTAAATTCTTTTGTCTAGTAGTAATGTATTCTTTTATTCCTCTTCAATTCTGTTCATCAAATTATATGATCAAGTTTAAATCATCCCTTCTTTAGTTGCGTAACTGCGCCTGTAGCTCCTCTGGTTGCTACTGCCAGTTCCAAGCCCGGATAAAGAAGATGGGTTGGACATGGGGTTTGCGATCCCAACCCGTAGAAAACTAACTTGCTAAAAAAAGGTAAACAGAAAAAATAATTCATTCTTTAGTTGCGTAATATAAAATAATACCATAACATGTTAGTGTATACAAACTAGTTAACCGATGATATATTTCACTTAGTATTATTTGTTTGAATCTTCCGATTGATGTTAAGGACTGTGATTGATCAGTCTCTTATTGGCATACGTGCATACTATGCGTACTGCCTCAATATAGCCTTAATTCAGAAGCATTATAAACAAAGATGGATAGTGGCTAGCAGTGGAATCAAGAACACGCGTTTCATTCGATTTGAGACTCGTCAGCTAGATGTACATGCATCTCAGAGTTGATGTTTACTCTGTGACTCGAATCCAGTACCTTTCGTTTCAAACGCCATCAATGGGAAGATTCAAACAAATAATACTAAGTGAATTTAAACTTCACCCCATTGCATAAGCAAGTGGCTATCAGGATTCAGTAGCTGATTGGATAACGCGATGGCCTTTGAAGCGAAAGTTACTGGGTTCGAGTCCTAGAGTGAACATCATCTTTGAGATGTAGATACATGCAACTGACGTGTCCCAAATAGGATGAGACGCGCGTCTTGGATTCCACTGCTAGTCACTATCCATCTTTGCTTATAAAGATGATATGTTTGGCTTGATTATGAATACAAAATTTTAATCTCAAGGAAAATTCACTATAGAGATAAAATTACCAAGATGGTGGTTGGAAGTAGTCACCAGGAAACTTTAGACTTAGGTTTCGTGCTACTTGCACTCATCAGCAAGGTGTACCTGTTATCTTGAGGGAACTGATGCTCCTTGACAGATTCGTTCCTGTGTCATCCAAATTCACAGTCAGATAGGGTCGATAGGATTCGATCTACACTAAGGAGTACCTGACATACATGACATTGATTACCACTCAGTGATTAATCAATTGTAAATAAAATTATTAGTTCCTTTCATAGTATTAAACATTAAATTCTGTATTATGAATTAAGTAACTTGTAATGAACCTAAGTGTACTATTTGTCGCTTATTTCCCACTAAACTCAATTACCATGAGATTCTTTCAAACAGTGACTAAGAACAACCGAATGAATTTAGGCACAAAGTTACAGAATATCTGAGTAAAAATATGAGAACCATATGGTAAATAGTTAATTTGCAAACTATCAATCAATCGTCTCAATCTTGACTGTTCTTTCTGCAAATGTCAGTCCATCTTCTGCGATTATTATTGTTCATGCATTTACATACCAATTGCGTTTCCTTCCCGTTCTTTCATTATCAATCTTCTAGTGAAATACATTCAATGCTCGACAACCGCAATATACTAGTTATATGAATATAAGTAACCAACACCATACTACAGTTAGATAATCATTTAACTCATAACTGTATTTCCATAATAGTTATGAGTACTAAAAAACATGAAACCTAGTTTCAAAGGTTATTACACATAGACTGTAATCATTTAGTTTCAATAAAATGTGCACAATGGTGTTAAATCATTTAATTTAACAAAACTGTAACATGATTAACGGAATCCCATCAACATTCAAGATTCAAGGGAAAGAGATTTCAAACAGGATTCACAAAGTTATATCTTACTCTGTTACAAGTAATATATATATATAACAATAAATAAGGTAGAATGAATCAAGTGTGGTTAACAAAACTGAAAGTAAGAAATGTTTCTCAAAGATTTGAAGTCAATCACTGGAATGATAAGTACAAAAATAAATTGAAACTTGAGATTGAAATAGAATTGGTTAATCAATCCATTAGTACCATTGAGATGGATTTGCAGATATTCAAGTCTAAATCTTCAAGCATAGAACACAGCCATCTCGCACAACCATGCTAGGAAGTTTGAATGTTTCTATATACATGACCCATCAGTGTTGTATCGTGAAATCAAGAAGAATAAACAGTTTTTAACTAATTATTTTATGGTTCGTTGACGTATTCACCATAACATTTGACATATCAACTTCTTAACGATAAATTATTATCCTTTTGACGTAATGTATATTACAATACAGTAAAACAACACTGCTCAACATTTTTTTACTACAGAAAGCAACTAAACCTAATTCATAAGTGTTGTGACAGACAATGTCTAAAATCTGATACTGATACACGGTGTGCTATGAATTAACCTCCAAACTGACTACCCGAGCGAGAACATACAAGTGAGCGAGAAAGTGTATAGAGCTACAGAATAAAATAAACAAATACTCATTCATATGTATACCACTCTAATCCTTGCCCCCAAATACCCTGGTACGGCCGAGAGTGGGGTAAGACCGCTCTCCCTCTCCTAATGCTCTCACATGGCCATGCGTATATAGCCTCTGCCAGAGAAGTCCTACTCATTGCCTTCTCGTGGCATTACTGTTTTTAACGAAATTTAGAGGACGAAAAGTGAATATCCGATGCTTTAACCGGGTTGGTGGACACGGAAAGTCCACCTAGGGGAGTTGGAAAACCCTGAATCCAAACCAATGGTGCGCATGGACTCCGGTATCCTGATGAAACAAATGGAGTATGAACGTATTGTTGGTGACCGGCTACCATTGGACTGCATCTCCTCACGATGCTCCACTGCCTTGTGGATCAGACCTTTAGGTTGAAGGCTTCGGGTGTAGACCTCTAAGGAAACCACCTGTTTCAGTTTGGGCACCTGGGCAGTATCACAGCCCTCACACAAATCGAATAAGATTTGTGCGGCGCGTATATATCTGGTGCTTTTTTGTATCAATATTTATGTGTTTAAATAAATAAATAAAATACTCTAATCCTTAGGAAGCTGATCCATCTCTTAGCCAATGAAACGTCCTTGTCCTTTCGGTCACTTCTGGTTGCCATCACTTGACCTCATTAAGCGACTTCTGATTGACTCTCCATATCAATAAATATATTCGTCATAACATTCTGTACAATTTGTATTCTAGTTGTGAACAAAGCATAAGCCGACTCTTTATTAAAATGTTAAGACATCAGTACTAGTGATATACTTATAATCCAACCGGTCAATGTTCTGTTTATCTGTTTCACAGTCTTAATAAAAATCATTTTTGAATGTAACCATTAGTCTAAGTGACTTGAGATGGCATTTAGTGTTAGATCCCTTGTAGTGAACATTTGATATCCATAAGACTTAGTTATATGCTAGTTAACACTTATAATCTCTTAAAGACATTAGGATTTATAACTCAGAAGGGGTTTTTGTGGATACTTCAATATTTTCATAGTTGAAGTCATGAGTCAATTGAAGCTAGACCACCACCGAAAACCTGGAAGCACTGGACGGCCGACTCTTTCTATTATGGGACTCCTGAGCAGTGCACATCCACGATCCCGCACCTGTGAGATTCGAACCCAGGACCTATCACTCTCGAGTCAGAGCACTTAACCGATAGACCACTGAGCCGGCCGGCATCGAACGGTGTTATTGTCTAACTTTAACTAATCCACGATGTTTGAGCAACCGTTCTCCAATTGTCTTCAATGAGTTGATATCTCTACAACAGACTTGGTTGAAATCCACTGGATTGCATCTGATGAGAACTTCTGGAAAAGAATAGTCTTTAATCATGTATCTACGTTTTTTATAATAGGATAGAAATTTTTAAATGAACCGCTTTATTTAACAACTAATATGGATAGGTACTAGTAGTGAAATCCATGCTATGCATTTCGTCCTATTTGAGATTCGTCAGCTGGATGTACCTATGTTCTGGACTCCATTGCTAGCTACTAACCAACTTTACTTATAATGCTCATGAATTAAGGCAATATCGAGGCAATACTCAGTTAGAAATGAATGATTTTTAAGGTTTATAATTTAGAATTAATTGAAGAATTATAAATTTTCAATGAAAAATGAGAAAAATGATGGTTAGTTTTAATGAATAATTAATTACTATTATTAGAAAGGATGATTGGTTAACCTTATAAATGAGTAAATATATATTTATATCATAAGGCGTTTTGTGGAGATTACAGTAATCTTTAATAGTTGAGATCATGAATCAGTTGAAGCTAGACAATCATGGAAAACGTGGTAGCACTGGACGACCGTTTTGTCCTATTATGGAACTCCTCAACAGTGCACATCTACGATCCTGTCTTGCGAGATTCGAACACAGGACCTATTGATCTCACACGCGAGCGCCTAACATCCACACCACTGAACCAGCCGGCATCCAACGGTGTTTATGCCTAACTTCGACCGATCCACGAAATTGAGCGACACATCCACCACTGTCTTCAGTGAGTTACTATCTCACAACAGATCCGGTTAAACTCCACTGGTCAATGCTTCTCACTAGAACTCCATGAAATATCACTTGAAACCAGTCACTAATGAACATATGTTGATGAATATCAGAAAGGGGGTTTTTGTGGATATGATAGTAATTTTAATAGTTGAGATGGTGACTAATTGAATTATTTCCCTTATATTCGTTTATCAGTAAATTATTCATTAATGAACTGCAATTATTATTTATTTAAACAATACTTATAATAAGACATAAATAAGAATATGATATGGACATATAATGCATTATAGATGAAGTAATATACAATGTAAGACAAATTCATCTAGTACTGTATATGTACGCTTATGAATAAATAAATATCAACTTATATTGATGTACAATATATACAGTTATGATCTTAAAGAGCTTTTGTAAGCAAAGATGGATAGTGGCTAGCAGTGGAATCCAGGATGGGCGTTTCGTCCTATTTGGGATTCGTCAGCTGAATATACCTACATCTCAGAGTGAATGATCACCCTGAGATTCGAACCCAGTACCGTTCTTTTCAAACGACATCATGTTATCTACTGAGCTACTGAGTCGTGATAGCCACTTGCTTGTGCAACGGGGTGAAGTTGAAATTCATTTGATATTGTTTGTTTGAATCTTCCCATTGATGTTTAGGACTGCAAATGATCAGTCTCTCATAGCATATGTGCTATTTAATGTTCAGATTTAGTATCAACACGACAGAATATGTATTCTATTGTACAATGCTTTTATGAATATATTTAAGATGAGAACAATATATTCGATAAATATGATGAAGCTTGAATATACCCTTGAACCTGATAAAACAATGATAAGGGATACATTCGATTCAGTAGTAGCTTAGTGAGCGATTTCTAATATCATATTGTTCAATCTTAATTGCTTATACAATTCTGTCTATTGCATTTCACTTTAGCCAATAAGTATCTCTATGTTTGGGAGAGATTAAGTGAAGGTTAGTCTCGGAATGAATAGCTCAGTATAGTAACATCTCTGGCAATAACATTACCTGTTTTAATCAATCTTTCAAGATTGCTGACGTATCAAACTAATTTATTCTGTTTTAAATGATTATTAATGAAAACGGATTGAGAAGTGACTATTGTCGTGTTTATCCAGTCCTCAAGTTCTAACCTAATTCTGTTGTCATAGTTACAAACTGGCTACTATTCTAAGTGACTCCTTTTCATATTGGTTCACTATTTAAACGAATATTCGTCAAGGTTAGAACGAATAGTTTGAAAATAATTGGGCGCCGAGTATAGATAATTCATTATATGTGAAAAAATTATTATATTTGAGATAGTCTCAGAGATTGAAATATAAATAATTCCAACGTTTTGTCCAGCTAACTTGTCTGGACTTCTTCAGGGAAACAATCAAAATCAAAATCATCAAAGAAATATACATAGTGTTTTTTGCTTAACAATCATATCATCAAAATCTCTACTACTTTTTAATCCAATCATATTTGGATGTTGAAGTTTTTGTAAACAGAATAATATAAGTCAATTGAATGAGAATCAAGTGAAAAGTCCAACGATGTGAATTAAAGGAGATTGGATGAATTGTGTGTGTGTGTGTGTGTGTAAGATGAGTTATTAATGAATGATATTCAGTGTTGATATTGTTTCTATGTGAAGTAAAAATAAGAATAAAAGTGCAAAAATGAAGGTTGAAAAGTTTTTTTTTTTCTGAATCATCGAAATTGCAAATAAAATGAGAATCATCATCATGTACATAATTGTAATGCTAAACATAACTCATATTGATTTCAGTCATAATAACGATTCATGTGAAGTAAACAGGTTGAATAAAAGAAGAAAAGGTCAAATTACTTGTTGATGAATATTTGCCAAGTGGTAGCTACCTGAATACCATCCTTTCTGTTTAGGCTGTTCTTATTCGCCCATATATACAGCGCTTCTCCTGTCAATCTTTCTTTATGAGTGTTGAATCCTTTCTGAAGTATTTTGGTCCCTTCAAAATTAATCATGTGTCCCGTTTCCAACGCATGTAACGCTATTGCAGACTTATTCTCAAGTTTCCTTAAGTCAACTGAAATTTTGGGAACATTTTTTAAACATTGTTTGTGTTCCCTCAACCTTACCTTCAATTGTTTGGATGTTTCTCCAATATAAGCCGCATTACAATCATGACAATTGTTCTTCCTTTGGTAACCTATCCTTAACCTTCACCAATGACGATCTTATAGTGTCGCATGTTCTAAAATACACTCTTATATCATGCTTGTTTAAGATCCGTTTGATTTCTTCCGATGTTTCACTACGGTATGGTATGACTACAGTGGACTTCCAATCTTTCTGTACACATTGTAGTTTAGCTTCCCTTTCCTTTCTAACAATCTTCTTTAAAAACTCTTTTGGGTAGTTGTTATCCCTAAGTGTAGACAAAATCCTATTCAATTCATATTGTTGGTCTTCCTTATCTGTAACAAGCTTAAGACTTCTGTTAATTAAATTTTTAACAACTGTGACTTTCGTACATAAAGCATGAGCCGAATCAAAATCTAAGTATCTTTCTGAATGTGTTGATTTTCTGAAAACATTTATTTTCAACTTCCTATTATTAAGTCTTCGCTCAATCATATAGTCGAGAAATGCCAGTTTGTGGTCAACAGACTCTATTTCCTTCGTTAGATTAATTTGTTCCGAAATGTTGTTCACATTTGCAAACAATTCTTCCAAATAGTCCTGTTTAATGATAACAAAAATGTCATCTACATACCGTAGCCAGACCTTTGGTGGAAAAACACTTCTTGCGATTGCACTAGTTTCTAAGGAATGCATGAATAAATTCGCTACAATCGGAGAAACTGGTGAGCCCATAGCTATACCTTCTTTTTGTCTGTATAGATCTCCTCGAAATATGAATAAGGTGGACCTTAAACATAGTTCCAAACATTTGATAAACTCAGATGGATCTAACGGGCAACGTAAATTTAAATCCAAATCAGATTCTAAACAAGCATAAATAATATCCAACGCTCTGTTGATAGGTACGTTAGTAAATAAGGAAGAAACATCAAAACTTGCCATTACTTCATCCTCTTCTATGTCGATGGTATCAATAATATTTTTAAATTCCATAGAGTTTTTAATTCCATGAATAATCAGTTTTTCATACGGTTTTAGTATCCTAGCTAAGTATTTCGCTAGGTTGTAAGTCAGTGAATTTGTGAAATCGACCACTGGTCTTAGTGAAATACTATCCTTGTGAATCTTCGGGAGTCCATAGAATCGACAAGGGTTACAACTTTTTGGATTTAGCAAAAACCATAATGGCGTTCCGAGTTTGACCTTTAACGAATGTAAGATTTTACTTGTTTCCGCCTTAAGTTTATTGAGAGTCGTTCTGCTTTTTGCATCTTTGATTAGTTCATAAGGTCCCTCTTGTAGATGTTCCTTGGCTTTTTTCTCGAAGTCAATTTTGTTCATAATGACTGTAGTGTTACCTTTATCTGCTTTTCTAATGATAATTGTCTTATCATTTCTCAGTTGCTTCAATGAATGTAACTCATTTTTAGTCATATTAGATTTTTGTGATTTTTGACGTAATAACGCGGACATTATCTTATTCCTCAATTCATTCGCTGTTTCATTAGGAAGTATATTCAATGCTGGTTCAATTGCTGGTATAATATTGAAAGACGATAATTGTGGTCTATTTATATTGAAATTGAGACTCTTTTTAAGTAATGAAATTTCATGAGAGTTTAGAATTCTATCAGATAAATTAACTAACACTTTGTTAATATCTACTGTGTTCGATTTATCTCTAGTTTGTTTAACTTTGCTGCTTGACGCATGTTTCAACATTTTTTCGAACTTTCTAATCTGTCGTAGTTTTGATGATTGATGATAAAACTGTTCTCTGAGTTTGAAAAATTCATTTATATTAGATCTTATTTCTTTCGGTGTGATAACTGACAGAATTTCATCGATATTCTTTACCCTTGAACGTAGTGACTCCAAATTCACAGTGGCTATGTGAATACGTTCCCTGATAAAAGTTCTAGTAGCTGTGATCGCCGCTTTGATTGAACGAATAGATTTGTCAGAAGATTTGACCATCAAAGATTTAGGAAAAACATTTTGTTTTAAACATCGTAGATTAAAAATTCTATGATTGTACCAATTATGTATTTTCTTTGGTAATTTAATTCGATTGGAAAATAATTTAAACGAATATTCTTCAAGGTTAGAACGAATAGTTTGACAATAATTGGGCGCCGAGTATAGAGAATTCATTACATGTGGAAAATTATTATATTTGAAATAGTCTCAGAGATTGAAATATAAATAATTCCAACGTTTTGTCCAGCTAACTTGTCTGGACTTCTGTTGTCATAGTTACAAACTGGCTACTATTCTAAGTGACTCCTTTTCATATGTACTGTATTCAGATGCCACGTGATCAGAGGTGGTCAACAAGAAACTCTCAACCTAGACCTGATACTGTTTGATAGACCTTAGCAAGGTTTACTAGTAATCTTGAGAATGCTCCCTTGATGCTTCCTGTGAGACTAGAATCTGATCCGCAAATGTAACGCAAATGATCTATTATACAACTGAGATACTGATAACTGATCAATCACTGAGAATTGACCACTGTCACATTTGCTTAATCCTTTAGTGTTAATTGAATTCTATCAATAAAGTTGCAATGTGATCACTGATCTAAGTGAACCGATACGGCGTGCAATATTTTAAGATATTAGATAGTTGGTTGATTACTGTCGGTTACTCGTGATCTAAAATAAACGAAAGAAATTTTGCTATGTTTCAAGTTATTCAAAAAAGATATGAGTAGTATCATAATCAAGCTCAATAAACTGTTTCCATGGAATCATATTTCCTCGGATTATTTTTAAGTAATCGTGTGTCGGGTGACAGTTTAATGAACATTGAGAACAGACATCTGTTATTCGAAAGTCTTTTGTAAAATTTAATCGAATTGCTAGAATCAGAATAAATTCTTTCATAATATCAACAACGTACAAGTGATCTACATATTTCATTGAATGAAATGATAGTTCAGTGTTTCCAAGCTTTCATTGGTGATCTACCTTGAATCACTTCATGATTTTAATCAAATTCAACAATCTTCACAATCCCATACTGACAATAATCTATATATGTTGTTACCACTTTGATTTTACAGTAACACATGTTTACTGACATCTATTTAACCCATTAGTAACCAGTTACATAACATATTCACTGTTAATAACGAAACAATTATGTATGAATTTTAGTAGTCGAGATCATGAATCAATTGAAGCTAGACCACCATGGAAAACCTGGAAGCACTGGATGGCCGTTTCATCCTATTATGGGACTCCTCACCAGTGCGCATCTACGATCCCGGTTTGCGAAATTCGAACCCAGGATCTATCAGTTTCGCAGGCGAGCGCTTAACCACTAAACCACTGAGCCGGCATAATGTCTCACTTCAACTTATATATATATAATTCGAATGACGTTTTGTGGAAACTGTAGAAATTTAATAGTTGGATTCATTAGTTGATTTAAGCTTTACTATCATGGAAAAACTGAAAGCACACGATCACCATTTCATTCTAATATGAGACACCACATCAGTGCGCATCCACAATCCCGCAAGTGGGAATCGACCCCAGCACCTTCGATTTCTCACGCGAACGCTTAACTTCTAGATCATTGAGCCGGTATCCAACAGTGTTAATGTCTAACTTCAAACAATCCACGATTTTAAGCGACTGTCTTCTATTGTCCTCACTGGGTAACTGTCCCACATCTGAGATGAATCAACTCGACTTGTCAAGGTTACTCACTAAAACAGAGATAAAACTGAAGTTCACTAGTTCTTTATCTGTTTACAAATATGTTCTTTATAAATACGATAAAAATGATTGATCTTTAAAAAAATAGATCGTTTTCTTTCATTCATAAACTGATTCCAACTTCATAAATTTTTGGAAAGAGCTCAAATCAGAAAATTAGTCGGAACTTTGAAATTATATAATTTAATTATTATTAAATAATCAGAAGGGGGTTTTGTGGAGATTTCTGTATTTTCATAGTTAGACATTACCACAATTAGATGCCGATTCAGTGGTCTATCGGTTAAGTGCTCTAGCGCGAGACTGGTAGGTCCAGGGTTCAAATCTTGCGAGGCAAGATCGTAGGTGCGCACTGCTGAGGAGTCCCACAATACGACGAAACACACGTCCAGTGCTGCCAGGTTTTCTTTGTTGGTCTAGCTTCAATTGACTCATGCTTTCAACTATTACTCAATAGTCAATCAATGTAAATATACTGTAACCAAGATAAAAGATCAATAGAATGCCGTAAAAATCATTGGTAATAGCTTTGAATAGTGATGCTCAAAATTCTTATCTAACCATGTGTATCTATTCTAACCCAAAGCTTTAGGTACACTGATGATTTAAAGTTACCATTTGTAGTGTTCATAGAGTTTATAGTCATTTAATTTTCATTATCGATTTATCATTAACTGGGTCAAAATAGAAATCAAATATCCTTTAGATCTCAATAGTTCTGAAATAGATATTATGTTGTGTGTAAAACACCTTTTTTTCAAGTAATAAGATTCCCCCCCCAAAAAATCACCTTAGTAAATTGAATTTTTTTGTCATTCACAATTACAATATGCTAATCCATTAGAACCGATACATGAGAATGAATGAAGAATCTAAATTAAAGTAAAACCATTAGCAAGAAAACTATTTGCTTTGTTAAATGGAATTTACAAATTACATAGTAACTGTGAAAGTTATTTCTCCTACAAATTTAATTTCTTGAAGTGAACTATATATTTTGTTATATCTTGTGCGTTTCCAACACCAAGATCAGAATTTCCAATACAAATATCAAGGCAGTTCTACTATATGGGGCGTAAACTTGGAGAACAACGAAATCCATCATCCAGAAAATACAAGTGTTTATCAACAGTTGTCTACGCAAGATATTTCAGATCCGTTGGCTAGACACTATCAGCAACAAGTTACTGTAGGAGACGACAAACCAGATTCCAGCGGAAGAAGATATCAGGACGAAGCAATGGAAGTGGATAGGGCACACATTGAGGAAATCACCCAATTGTGTCACAAGACAAGCCCTTACATGGAATCCTGAAGGTCAAAGGAGACGAGGAAGACCAAAGATCACATTACGCCGAGAAATAGAGACAGACATGCGAAGAATGAACGAAAATTGGATAGGACTAGAAAAGAAGGCTCAGGACAGTGTGGGTTGAAGAATGGTTGTCGGCAGCCTATGCTCCATTGGGGGTAATAGGCGTAAGTAAGTAATTAAGTAATTATAGAAGTGAATTTTCTATCGATATTTTGGCCAACTTATGTAGTAACAAAGTTTAAAGGAAACAGTTCGAGTAGGCAACGAGTAAACTATTTGATCTAACTCATCTGATGTTGAACTACTATTGAAGAGTAAGATGTATTATGTACAATATATAGCAAAATATGAATATATGTAAAAGTAATCATTAGCTCAAATATAAGCCAATTACGAATATCAACTTGGCAAGTAGCTTAATGCTGAATTCTAACTTTATACAAAGCATTAAGGTTTTAGGCATGAGATCATCTATTTAAACTGTCGGTTATTTCTATAAGCTGATTCATAGTTTGCTAACCTTAGTTAGATAACTATTAGAAGTCAGAGAGCATTAGATATATTTTTCGTTCTGCTATACGACATCTACTCAGTATTCATTCACGGCGTCATGACAGCTTGATTACAAAGTCTCAGATCTCTCAATGAGTATTTAACCTTCATACTGATGAGTTGGCATCCGATAGGTGTCATTTCCAACCTTAATCACTTAGCAAATATTTTGGGTATGAAAATCAGACGGCTGAAATAATTTCTTCTAACTAAAAGAATTATTGTCTATCAGATGAGTTTCTGTGGCCTTCATCCTATTTAGAATGGAAATTTCTCGAATCACAGATTATGAAAGTTTTGATGGTATAAATAACTGTAAAAACCCTTCATTCGGTTAAGTGGATATTAGATATTGGCTAGATGTGCAACTATATTATTTATGTAGAATGGTATTTTGGTTTTCGACTAACTTGAAGATGTATGAGTCTTCTCGTGAAAAGAGATTCGCTACTCAACTTTCGATAGTATTCGATCTGCACTAAGAAGGACTAGACACGCATGACATCGATCACCACTCAGTGATCAATCAATTGTGATTACATCTCAGTCCTACAGGAGGTCAGTCAAGGCCCGAATAGTTCAGTGGTAACGTCTCTGACTGTGGAGCTGGGTGACACGGGATCAAATCCGTCAGGGAGCACCAGTTCCCTCAAGATTACAGGTACACCTTACTGACGAGTGCCTAGTAGCACGAAACCCGGGTCCAGGGTTTCCTGTTGATCACATCCAACCACCATCTTATCTCAACATAGTGCACGCAGTGTCAGGCCATCTAGACTAATGGCCATAATGCAACTTGATCGATAGCATTCGATCAGCACTAAGACGGACTTGACACGCATGACATTGATCACTACCCAGTGATCAATCAATTGTAATATTTATCTGCTGCTCACACATTTTCGATCAATATTTTGAAGTTTATAGAACATTTCCATGTTATTCTTCAATATCCATTCAACCATAAAACTTTTAAAACAACCTGAGGTCAATGAGGTCGAATACAGAGAAAATATAAAGATTGAAGGCTAAAATGTTTACATATGACCAATTAGAACTACTTTATGACTTATAATGCCTCGTATATCTTGGACTATTACATTTGAAAATCATAGATAACTTCAAAATTAGAAAAAATAGATATTATGAACTAAGACTATAAAAAAACACAATATACTACTGATTGGTTCTTTTGTTTACAGCCTCCATGAATCAACAAAACAGATAAGACATTCATCATGTTCCAATGTTTTCATATGACTTAGTCAAACTGTACCTATTTATAAATGTTGTGGTTTCATTTCTCAATTAGAGCACATTGATGTATCACAATATCGTTTAACATGGTGATTTGAAGTATTCTACAGGAAATCCCCGAAACTAAGTTTCACTCTATTTGATAGTCATCATTAATGTGTACCTGTAAGAAGGAACGGAGATTCATGGTATTAGTCACTACTCAGTGATCAATCGATTATAAACAGTATTGCTTATATGTCATTACATTTTAAATCGCTGCTTAAAAAGTATTTTCAGAAGGGGTTTTGTGGAGATTTTCGTAATTTTATAGTTGAATTCATGAGTCAATTGAAGTTAGACCACCATTGAAAACTGGAAAGTACTAGATTGCCGTCCCATCCTATCGTGGGACTCTTCAGCAGCGCGCATCCACGATCACGCTTCTCGAGATTTGAACCCAGGTCTTTTCAGTCACACGCGTGAGCGTTTAACCTCTTGACCACGTTCTAGTGCTTCCAGGATTTCCATGGTGGTCTAGCTTCAATTGACTCATGATCTCGACTATTAAAATTACTATCATATCCACAAAAACCCCTTGTGATATTAATCAACATATGCTCACCAGTGACTGGCTTCAACAGGTATTTCTTGAAGTTCTAGTGAGAAGCATTGACCAGTGGAGTTCAACCGGGTCTGTTGTGAGATAGTGACTTAATGAACACAATCGGTAAACGGTTGCTGAATCTCTCAGATTGGTTGAAGTTAGACATTAACACCATTGGATGTCGTCTCAGTGGTGTAGATGTTATGCGCTCGCGCGTGAGATCGATAGGTATTGGGTTTGAATCTCGCGAGACGGGGTCATGAATGTGAACTGCTGAGGAGTCCCACAATAGGATGAAACGGTCATCCAGTGCTTCCAGGTTTTCCATCGTGATCTAGCTTTAATTGACTCATGAATTCAACTATAAGAAATATTTATCAAGAATATGAATAATTTTATAAGACAATACCCTTGTACACATCAACTCATTGACGTCTCAGGAAAAAATTATTAATAACTGTCTAGAAGTTAAACTAGTCGTCTCATTTTATTCCTGATTTGGAATAACATTAATTATATTTCTTTTTTTTATATAACTGAAAGGCACCAGTTGGAGATTCATGAACATCATCTATCAAGCTCAACAAGCATGTACAGAAATACACTGTATTCTATACAAAGGAGAATAATCATTTTTATGGCGTCAATTTTGAATGATGTAATACCTAATCATACCTAGATGGGTAGAGACGTTTTAAAAAGAACTATGTGAACTTTTCCAAAGTTTATGACCAATTATCTGATCATAATAATGGAGGAAATTTGCTACGAAAATTCGTTGATTTCCCTTTTTTCCCCCTCTGAAATGTTTGTCGCTAGAAAGCTGGGGAAATCAAATTATAACACAACGATGGAAGAGGTTATTGTTTGGAAAATTGAAACTTATTTCAGATTTAGGTCAGTCAGTCAGTCAGTTACAATGTAGGATCAGGCACATTTATACATCAGTCCTAGTTGTCATACCTAATTAGCACAACAAGATGAACACCGAATTCATAGAAGTAGTTAATTTAATGGTGTTAACGAATACGTAACAAGTGGCCCAACCATCTCAGTCGATGAAGATTCATCACCTCATCAACTGATTTACCATCATTCCCTTACCCGGTGATCCCAGCAGATACGAGTAATATTTCTAAGACATCTGTGGTCATGTACTGGTAATTTACGAGTATCATCTATTCTTAATGGCCAAGTTTCATATCCGTAAACTAGAAAAGAGCAAACTGCTGTGCAGTATACTCATCCCTTAATTGATAGACGGATATCTCATCTTCGCCAAAGGTGACGTAAATTTGCAAAAGCCAAACGAGCTTTTTGAATCCTTACTGAGATTTCGTCAGACACCAACCCATTAGGGCTGATCAGAGTTCCAAGATAACTGAAGTTGTCGACACGTTCGACTACTTCACTCCCTATCCTTAGTTCAGGTGTTGACGCAAACTAGTCCTGGAGTAACAATTTACATTTATATGGGGAGAAACGCGTCGCAAACATCCTGGCAATATTAATCAGTGCTAACAGAAGATTTTGCATTTTATCAGTGTCTTCATCAAACAGAACTATGTCATCAGATTTAGGTGATCAATCAACCTCCTTTACTATGAGAAAGCATTTGAGAGTGTGGACAGGAGAACATTATGGAAACTTCTGCGACACTATGCAGCGAGTACCTGAGAAAATTGTCAACGTCATCGAGAATTCATACAGCGGACTATACTGCGAATTGGTGCATGGACGACAGATGACGGACACATCCCACATAAGGAACGGAAACAGACAAGGCTGCCCACTCTCCCTCTTTATCTTTCTTCTGGTGGTTGACTGTATTATGAAGACCTCGAAATCTGAGGGGAAGCACGGAATAAAATGGACAGGTTGGATGCAACTGGACGATTTGTACTTCACAGATGACCTGACCCTCTATCTTATACACATAAACAAATGCAGGTCAAGACAATCACTTTTTTGGAAGCTTCTGCATCAATAGGCCTCAACATACAAAAAAGAAAAGCCAAGATCCTAAAATACAGCACGTGGAACACTAACTCAGTCACACTGAATGGTGAAACTCTGAAAGAGGTGGAATTTTCCACGTACGTGGACACCATCATCGATGAACAAGGAGGATCCGATGCAGACGTAAAAGGAAGCATTGGCAATGTAAGGACAGCATTCTTACAATAAAAGAACATGGAACTCAAAACAACTGTCAACTAATATCAATGTCACAATCTTCAATACAAGCGTCAATTCAGTTAGTTATATTGTATAGATCTGAAACTTGGAGAACTACCACAATCATCACCAGAAATATACAAGTATTTACGGACAATCGTCAACACAAGATTCTCAATATCTGTCTGCAGGATACCATCAGCAACAACTTACTGTGGGAGAGAAGAATCCAGCTACCAGATGAAGAGGAAATTAAGAAAAAATGTTGGAGGTGGATAGAATATACATTTCGGAAATTACAAAACTGCATCACGAGGCGAGTGCTAACTTGAAATCCTGAAAAGAAACGGAAAAGAGGAAAACTAAAGAACACACTGTGTTTGGAATCGGATCAATTTTACTTACTGAGTCATTGTTCTCAATTTTAAAATAATATTTGAACAACTTTTATCAGCCTGTCAAGTAAATTTACATCCTCCACATTGATTACACTAGTTAACATTTCAATGTACATTTATGTAACACAATTCTCTGAATGGTTCATAACTTGAAATCATGAATGTACTAGTTCAATAGACTAGTTAAACTACATATTAATCAAATACACTTTACCAATAAAGTTGATTTAGTACCTGACCTAATAGGTGAAGGCTAGGTACTTTAACTACAAAGTGTTTGTGTTATCTATTCATTACAAACAAATATACTCAAGTCATTGAAAGACCTAAAGCTTATCTAATTGATTGGAATCATAAGTCTATATTGATGTGAAATATCTAACTAAGATGAAACACTCCTTCAATACTTTACATTTTTTAATGTATCTGCATTTAACATTAAACAATGATGAAAATTATAAGCGAAGATGGATAGTGGCTAGCAGTGGAATTCAGGAAGCACGTTTCGTCCTATTCAGGACACATCAGCTGGATGTATCTGCATCTCAGAGTTGATGTTCATTCTGAAACTCGAACCCAGTATCTTTTGCTTCAAATGCCATCTCGTTATTCACTCAGCTACTGAGTCGTGATAGCCACTTACTTGTGCAATCGGGTGAAGTTTAAATTCACTTAGTATTGTTTGTTTGAATCTGATCAGTTGCAGCTCTAAACATCAATGGGAAAATTCAAACAAACAATACTAAGTGAATTTAATAATAAAAATTATTAAGAGTTGAGATCATGAGTCACTTGAAGCTAGACCATCATGGAAAACCTGTAAGCACCCACAATATCGCCTCACATGATTCGAACCCAGGTCTTTTCAGTCTCGCACGCGAGCACTTAACCTCTAGAACGCTGTCCATTGCTTCCAGATTTTCCATGGTAGTCTAACTTCAGTTGACTTATGAATTCAACTATAAAATCACTATAATATCCACAACAACCCCTACTGTATAATAATATGTTAAAGATGCTGTTAACCACTGAAATAGTTTCAAGTCAATCATATTACAGCTTCGGAAAATAGCATCATAAAAATTTTCCATTACATCACTATCTTAAGTTTGTATACTCTTAAGCCATCTATTAAAGACTTGATCTTTTTCTATATCAACTCAGTTATTTAAGTATTTGTTTGTTTTTGCAAAACCAGAAGTAATTTGTACATTCGTGTAACAATCTGAAACTATGACAAATTTTGTAGTAATGGTAATTCATTATAATACATTGAGCTTATACAAGCTTCAGTTTATTCAAGGTTTGTTTTACTAGAAAGGGCAGCTTCATCGATCTGCTGCAAATGTGAAAATGCGGATTGGCATATCAAGAGCAGCATATTTACAATTGAAATACATCTGAAACTCAAAACAATTGTTTGTCAACCAACACCAAGATCAGAATTTTCAGTACAAATGTCAAGACAGTTCTACTGTATGGGGCGGAAACATGGAGAAATACCAAAGCCATCATCCAGAAGATACAAATGTTTATCAACAGTTGTCTATGCAAGATACTTCGGATCCGTTGGTCAGACACTATTAGCAATATTCTATTGTGGGAGAGAACAAACCAGATTTCATCCAGTGGAGGAAGAAATCAGGAACAAACACTGGAAGTGGATAGGACACACATTGAGGAAATCACCCAACTTCGTTGCAAGGCAAGCCCTCACATGGAATCCTGAAGGTCAAAGGGGAAGAGGAAGAAGACCAAAGAACACAATACGCCGAGAAATTAAGACAGACATGAGAAGAATGAACAAAAACTGGATAGAACTAGAAAGGAAGTCGGTCAGATAAACTATATCCAAGTGTAAAGGTTTATAATTGGAATGAAGAGAATGAACCTTTGCTTAGAATACCAACATGTAATCTATTCTGCCGCTGAGTCGTGGTAACTAATAAAACATCAAAAAATGATCTTTCTGTTCGAACAAAAGATTCGAAGATGTCTCGACTGAAATTTTTTATGCTTGAGAGCTAAACTAATATGATGAAACTGTGCACTCCTGGAACAGACATTTCACGTTTTGTTTAAACTAATGAAGCGAAATATTTATTTATCCAGTTGGAAAAAATAAATTAGTTGACTAAAACGTTAGCTGATGGTTAATTATATAAAGAAGTCTAAGAAATGTTGTTCACTCACTTAGGCTAGATGATAAATGAGTATTTTACACTACAATTAACATTAAAATCCAGGGTTGTCCCCAAGTGTCTTGATACGGATGAGAGTGGGGAGAGTTTGCACTCCCTCTCGAAATGCTCTGATATGACCACGCGTATATAGCCTCTAACAAGGAATTCCTACTCACTGCCTTCTCGTGCCACAGGTGTTGTTTGCGAAATTCGGAAGACGAAAAGCGAATGTCCGGCGCCTTAACTAGGTTGGTGGACACGGCGCGTCCACCTAGGGGAGTTGGAAAACCCTGGTTCCAAATTAATGGTGCACACAGGCTCCAGTATCCTGACGGAACAAATGGCATATAAATCAACCCTTTGTCACTGACTACCGTGGATTGCATCTCCTGACGTTGCTCCACTGCCTTGTGGATTGGGCCTTTAGGTCAAAGGCTCCGGGTGTGGCTCCCTAAGAAAACCACCTGTTTCGGTTTGGGCACCTGGGCAGTATCACAGCCCTCACACAAATCAAATGAGATTTGTGTGGTGCATATCTATCTGGTGTCC
Source organism: Schistosoma mansoni (assembly GCF_000237925.1). Classification (NCBI taxonomy): domain Eukaryota; kingdom Metazoa; phylum Platyhelminthes; class Trematoda; order Strigeidida; family Schistosomatidae; genus Schistosoma; species Schistosoma mansoni. Next base: position 689,180 of record NW_017386037.1, on the reverse strand, counting down.
CCTTTGTACCAATATTTATGTGTTTTGATAAATGAATAAATCAAATCAAATCCAGTGTTTGACCCTTGGTTTTGTGACATCATATTGCTGAGTTCTCCCGAATCAGGACATAAAAGCTGTTTACATCTCATTCTAGTTATATCGTTCTCCATCCAGCTTGAGTCAATCATTGAAGTAAATTGTTATCAAAATAAACATATGTAACTGATTAAGTAAATAGGTATTATCTGTTATTATGTTATTTAAAATCCATTCATTTTGAAGGCGAGATTATAATTTATGGACGAATCAATTAAATTTAGGATAATAGGTCTTGAATTTTCTACTATCATACACGCAACAACAAATGCAGGAGAAAATGACCAATGTAGCAACAGTCTCAGCAGCAGTAGGTCTCAATATAAACAAAGGGAAAAGCAAGACTCTTCGAAATAATAAAACATGCACCTATCGAATTACACTTGACGGAGAAGCTTTGGAAGATGTGAAAACCGTTACATATCTGGGCAACATCATCGATGAACACGATGGATCTGATGCAGATGTGAGGGCGAGGATCGGCAAATCAAGAGCAGCATATTTACAACTGAAGAACATTTGGAACTGAAAACAATTGTCAATCAACACCAAGATCAGAATTTTCAATACAAATGTCAAGACAGTTCTGCTATACAGGGCGGAGACGTGGAGAACTGCTAAAGCCATCATCCAGAAGATACAAGTGTTTATCAACAGTTGTCGATGCAGTATACGTCGGATCCGTTGGCCAGACACCATCAGCAACATTCTACTGTGGGTGGGAACAAACCAGATTTCAATGGAAGAAGAAATCAGGAAGAATCGATGGAAGTGGATAGGACACAAATTGAGGAAATCACCCAACTACGTCACAAGGCAAGCTCTCACTTGGGATCCTCATGACTGTAAGAGGAGCGAAAGAACAAAGCACACATTACAACGAGAAATAGAGACAGACATGAGAAGAATGAGGAAGAATTGGATAGAACTAGAAAGGTAGACCCATGACAGAGTGGTTGTCAGCGCCCTATGCTCCATTGTGGGTAACAGGCGTAAGTAAGTAAGTAAGTAAGTAAATAAGGTCTTGGATTTTGGTACGAAATTCATTTATTCATATGGCTAAATACAGTTTTGGCATTTATTTTATGTTAGTTCGTGATGAAAAACCTAAATGTAATTCCTAACTGTGACCCATCACTGGTAATCATAATTCTAATTCCTCATACTAGTTCATTACCTCCATTTAGTCGTAGTTTAGTATGTAAACATTTTCATAGTCACTTTAGCTTCATTCAAAGGTTGCTGTTCATAAATTATAACTTGACCATTTTAGATTATCATTGTTATTATTACCTAGTTATCTTAGTCTCTTAGTATTATAGTTCAAAGGCATAAGATCTAATTACATAATCACTCTTCTCCTTATTCATCTACATATTCCCAATTATTTAGGAACACTTATATACCTTTTCCTTTGAAAACACGTTCTTTTTCGGTTGATTGAATTTCTTTGTTTTGTATTCTTATTTTGTTTATAATAAAAAAAAAATTGGATAAAATCAAAATAAATATCAGAACAATTGTAAGCAAAGATGGATAAGGCTATATCGAAGCAATACACACAGTATGCACATATGGCCAATAAGAGACTGATCAATTACAGTTCTAAAACATCAATGGGAAGATTTAAACAAGTAATACTAAGTGAATTTAAACTTCACCCCATCTCACAAGCAAGTGGTTAACAGGACTCTGTAGCTGAGTGGATTGCACGATGACGTTTGAAGCGAAAGGTACTGGGTTCGATTCCCAGAGTGAAAATCAACTCTGAGATGCAGGTACATCCAACTGACTAGTCTCGAATAGAACGAAACGAGCATACTGGATTCCTCTGCTAACCACTATCCATCATTGCTTATAATGCTTATGAATTAAGGCTATTTCGAGGCAATACGCACAGTATGTACATATGGCCTATTCTATTCTTTAAAGATGATCATAACCACAATCTGATTTCACCTAGTAAACCATTGAAAGCATCAAAGTACACAATGAATGTCTAGTATAAATTTGAAAATTTTCACTGGTGTTTGCCTAAAACCCGAAATGAAACTGAACGAGGGTAATCCAGATCTTACAATAAATTCAATATATTTTTAAATTCAATCAATTTTTGTACCATTCTTGAGTTATCCCCAGTCTATCAATTACTGTCTCCCACATTCACAGCCACATTTGGCTCAATCTTGTACAAATGTTGTTTTCTACTTTATGGTACGATGTGATCTATTTGGTTTGTATATAAACCCAGTATGTTTGAGAATGATGATTCATATTGAAGAGGTTGTTATTAGTGTTCTGGACTTAATAGACAGGGCTAGTCGGGAAGCAATGACCAATAAGTACTTTAGACTGCTCGTATGGGTTTTATACATCATTGTTCTGATCGATAAATCACTGCTTTCTAATTAGCGGTATTATCATATTACACATTACCAGGGCATTCAGGCCACAAGTTATAACACCTTTCTGTTAGGAGTATTAAGATTTAGTGACTTATGAAAGTCTTCACTCATTCTCTTTTTCTTACACTTCGAATATCCTTTATGAATTCTTTTAATCTTATGAATAATGATTTATTGATTGTTAAAAATAGCGTGTACTGTTACTTTTGATTTACTTTCAAGATTTTCTAGATTTAAAGGATTATATTAGATGTAGCTTAAATGTTCTTTTGCATGAAACATCATTCATTATAAGACTCTTCAATATAGAGGGAATCTAACGATTAGTTGTAGTTCTTCTGTTGTGTCCATAACTGTATGATAGAACTACAGAGCTATTCCATGATAGTTCATTTAATTTATGAATATTGAACAAAATAATATTTCATTCATTTTTGTATTGGTTGCTTTAATCTTCTCATTGATGTTTAGGACTGTAATTGATTAGTCTTTTATTGGTATATGTACATAATATATGGATTGCCTCAATATTATCTCCAGTTATAAGAATTATAAAGTGACATGATGAATGCTAGCAGTGAAATTCAGGATGCGCGTTTCGTTCTATCTAGGACTCCTAAGCTGGATGTACCTGAATCTCAGTGTTGATGTTCACTCCGGCAAGAGTGGCTGTTTGGACTCAACAGTTAAGTGGATAATGCAATGACGTTTGAAGTAGACGGTACTGAGTTCAAGTCCCTGAGTGAACATCAACTCTGAAATGCGAGTGTATCTAATAGAACATTTCTTTTCAATATATTTCTAATGATATTTATGGGAAGTTTATTAAACTGTAAGATGTTGATCAAATTTTCTCTGTTCTTCTTGTTTCTCTTCATCTGATGGATGATCTTTGACTCTTGTCTGAATAAGTCTAGAGACAATGAAGTTTCTTCATTGAATGGATTAGCCTAGCTGAAATCGATATATATCAAGTTGAATGTGTCTACTTGCTGTAAATGGTTGAGAATTCCGTTTCAACTCCTTTTGACTAAACATCCAATGAATAAGTGATTTAATTTATATGTTCATTTGTACATATCTAGTGTTTTATAATTTTATGAAGCTAACTGGATCTCAAGATTCATTTTATTTAGCTCAACTTTAGAATTGAAGGAGCCTTGTTGGTAATGTTAAGCTGTTTGAACTTATTTGCTTAATTAGGAAACTTCTGTTGTCGTTCTGAACCAAAAAACAAAACAAAACAATCAACATCTACTTCAAGTCTGTATACAATAAACTATTCTTTAAGTTCCAAATCAATTCATCTTAATGATCAAAAGTCTTAGAAGATGATAGAAACATGGCAATATTTCTTGATTTTAGATCAGAAGGGGTTTTGTGGAGATTTCAGTATTTTCATAGTTGAAATTATGAATCAATTGAAGCTAGACCACAAATGAAAACCTGAAAGCACTGGCCGGCTATTTCGTCCTATTATGGGACTCCTAAGCAGTGCGCATCCACTATCCCACCTCACGAGTTTCGAACCCAGGACCTACCAGTCTCTCGCCAGAGCACTTAACCGATAGATCACTGATCCAGCATCCAACGATGTTGATTTGGCGTTAGTCAATGATAAGTATCTACTGATTCGTTCAATGTTAATCTCTATGGTTAAATGATTTCTTTTTCATTGTTTTAACAAATACATGTTTTCTAATAAAAATGAATCGTCGAGGTCAACCCTCTAATCAATACAATCTAAAGTCAAATCCTTTAATAGTTTAAAGTATATAAAAAACTATTCTAAGAAAAAGTTTTACTATGTAGGTGTTCAGAGATATGCCACCTATATATATCTGTCTTTATGGGTAAATCAATATTACTGAAAACAATATGGAAATGTATTCATATAATAGGTGGTTTAAGATACAATGATCTGATAACATTGGTCGGAATTCATGTATGCATTCATACTTCTTGAACCATTCCATTGTCACAGAGACGTCATTATTAGGTTATTTAATTATAAACCATTGAGGAAATCACCAAACTGCATCACGAGACAAGCCCTTACTTGGAATCGTGAACGGAAGTGGAAAAGAGAAAGGCCGAAGAGCATATTTCACCGGGAAATAGAAGCAGATATGAAAAGGATGAATAGCAACTGGAAAGAACTGAAAATGATTGCCCAGGACAGCATTGAATGGAGAATACTGGTGGGTGGCCTATACTCCTCAACGAGGGGTAACAGGCATAAGTAAGTAATTATAAACCAAATTAGGAGATAGAAAATTTATAATTCAGATGGATACTTTGATAATGTTACTTACTTTAAACTAGTCAGTGTAATCAAAAATATTTTACTGAAATTTTTGACCAACATAATCAATATCGTAAGCAATGATGGATAGTGGCTAGCAATGGAATCCAGTTTGATGCGCGTTTCGTCCTATTCGGGACTCGTCAGGTGAATTTACCAGCATCTCAGAGTTCATGGTCACTCTGGGACTCGAACCAAGTACCTTTTGCTTCAAACGCTATCACGTTATCCACTCAGCTACTGAGTCCTGATAGCCACTTACTTGTGCAATGAGGTGAAGTTCAAATTCACTTAGTATTGTTTGTTTGAATCTTCCCATCGATGTGTTTGGACTGTAACTCGTCAGTCTCTCATTGGCATATGTGCATCATTTACATATTGCCCTGATACTGCCTTAAGTCACGAGTATAATAAGCATAGAGGGATAGTTGCTAGCAGTGGTTTTATATATATATAGCAACTAATACTTCAACATTATTCTTTATTATTCCCAATTAGAAATATTCACCTACGATAAACTATATATATCAGTTAGTATTAGTTGTTAAGGAAAGAGAAAAAAACAACAAACAAACAACATTAACTAATTATTAACTCGACATTCCAATGATATGTACGTATATCTTTTCCTATTTACAGGATTGATAATGATGAACTTGGTAAATTTTCAAAATGAAGTAAAACAAAAGAAAACAGAAAAAAAGAAAAGAAAAAAGAAAAAAGAAGCAAAAAAAGAAGAAAACCAAACAGAAGTACAAATTCAACTTAGTATTGTTTGTTTGAATCTTCCCATCGATTTTGTTAGGACTGCAACTGGTCAGTCTCTAATTGGCACATGTGCACGGCTTAAATGTATCAGCCTGGATATTTTGAGTAAGAATTATTGTGTTACTATCTCATCACTTTGAGAATGACTGGTCAGACAAACTTATACTGTAGTTAGTTAATCGATAATATGCCCTTACTTTGTCTGATGAGTACCTATGCCTAGTGAATGCACATTCTACAAAAAGTAGCCGATTGAAAGTATATGTATGTGTTGATTGTTGTGAGCACTAATGAAAGTACCCATGCAGTGATAACAAATTGAAGACACTGGCCAACTAGTCGAAAACAACAATAAAGGAAAACTAATGTCATGAGACAGTGGACTCAAAACGACTTATAAACATGTTGAAATAGGCACTCAGGATTCTTAAGCGTTGAAAAACTAATAATATTTGATTCCTGGGTTTGGATCTGTTCAGCTGTTAAATTAAATGATAAATGGTTCTTTTCACAATTACAATTAATTACTTGGTAACATTAAAGATGTTTAGTGTTCATTAGTGTTAAGTATAGAGTATCTCCAAATATTACTTTTTATAAAAGATTCAATTTTAGAATTTACAAACTAATTTCAAGTGAACTCCACTCAATGAACATCCAATTCATTCAGTATAAAGTTTATTATTATTATTATTATTATTATTAATTAATGTAATGTGATTTATATCCAGTGAAAATTACTCTATTCGTAAATTTATATGTAACTAATTAACTTTGCGCTTTGAAATATATTTTTTACTATTCTTATTTCAATTTTGAAATAAAATCTCCAAGATTACTTAGTTTCGCAGGATGTAGACTTTATTTACCTGGTTTTTTAATGGGTTTATCTAACCCGAAAATCCAGTATGTTGATGGTCCAACTTTTAAAAAAAC
>NW_017386037.1:588624-682488 GCF_000237925.1 Schistosoma mansoni | reverse complement strand
TGGATTCCACTGCTAGCCACTATCCATCTCTGCAAACAGAAGTACGTTTAAAGTTGGATAAAGTGACATTTATGATAACTTGTTTCCAAAAAAAAAGAAAAAAACGTTTTACGTTGAGATTTCAAAATGAATTACATATTGGAAATATTTAAATGGTATTTCAAATTTCATTATTAAAAATGTGAAAATTACAAGTAATTATATATGCATTTAATGTTTTCACAAGTAAAATATTACTTACTTACGACTGTTAACCCTCGTCGAGGAGCATAAACCGCCAACTAGCACTCTTCATTCAACCCGGTCTTCAAAAATCCTTTCCATTTCTTTATAGTTAAAATACATCCTTTTCATATCTGTTTTTATTTTGCAAAGTAATGTGTTCTTTAACCTTCCTCTTTTGCGCTTCCCTTCACCATTCCAAGTTAAAGATTGCCTCGTGATGCAGTTTGGTGATTTCCGTAATATGTATTCTATCCACTTCCAACGTCTTTTCCTAATTTCCTCCTCAGATGGAAGCTGGTTTGTTCTCTCTCATAAAACTCTGTTGCTGATATTATCCGGCCAATGGATGTTGAGTATCTGGCGTAGACGACTGCTTATAAATACTTGTACCTTCTTGACGATGGATGTAGTAGTTCTCCACGTTTCAGCTCCGTACAGTAGAACTGTCTTGACGTTCGTATTGAAGATTCTGACTTTGATATTCAATGACAGTTGTTTTGAATTCCATCTGTTCTTCAATTGTAGGAATGCTGTTCTTACTCTGCCACTCTTCGCCTTCACATGTGCATCTGATCCTCCTTGTCCGTCAATGGTGCTTACTAGGTAGATGAATGTTTCTACATATTCCAGAGTTTCTTCATCAAGTGTGATTGGGTTGGTGTTCTCCCTGTTGTATTTGAGAATCTTGATTTTTTCCCATGTGTACGTTGAGGTCTTTTGATGCACAGGCTGCTGCAACATACTTTTATCTAACATTCTTTTCTGATGTTATTTAATAAGTGGATTCATTAGTAGATATTTAAATGAACTATGAAACAAATGGATATGTGTAGATTACCTAATGTATAATATTGATATCCACTAAGTTATATACTATGAACGGTAAATATGATATTGGTTAGCTGATAGTGTAGTGTGTGCTACTGATGTTGACAGATATAAATATTATGTATCACAATCGAAAATGAAATGTCTGATGGTAGAAGGTTAAGAAGATCAATGGAAAAAGAAACGAGAACAGTGAAGGACAGCTATGGAAATGAAGGAACAGTGAAGTCTGAGACGATAGATTACTATTTACAAAAGGAACAGTCAAGTTTGAGACAATTAATTGACATTTTGCAAATGAAGTATTTACTGAGCCGGCATCCAACGGTGTTAATGTTTAACTTCAACTAATCCACAAAATTGAGCAACCATCCACCATTGTCTTCAGTAAGTTAATATCTCACAACAGAACCGTTTGAACTCCAATGGTCACTGCTTCTCACTAGAACTCCATGAAATATCTCTTGAAATCAGTCACCAGTGAGCTTATGACTATTATCAGAATGGGTTTTTGTGGAGATTTTAGTAATCATGTACTTATTCTGATTTCCAAACATTAACTACTCTAATCAATATTGTTAAAAATTGAAGAGATAAGTATTTCTGGCCACATACATAATTTTCTTTGATATAAAATGAAATTATGTTCATGATCTCGAACAAAAACTCAACAATCTCCACAACCCCCATAATGATATTCCAAGCACCTGGGTAACACGAGTGAATTTTATATCTATCCATCTACTAAGTTTTCATCAACTAAGGTGATAGTATAGTGATCAAGAACACGGGTGGGGACAATCGAATGTACTAGACACGAGAATTACAGACTATCTCACAAAAATCTGATAACCATATAGTAGTAAACAGTTAATTTGCAAACTATCAATCAATTGTCTCAATCTTGATTGTTCCTTATGTAAATATCAGTCCATCTTCTCTGATTTCATTGTTCACGCATTGCGCTTCGTTCCCTTCCTTTCGTTATTGATCTTCTGCCAAAATACATTCTATGTCTGACCATCACCATATACTACTTATATGCATATAAGTAAGCCACAACCACAATAGTATTATTTAAATCAATTGTTACCTAGTTACATCGTATGACTTTATATGCGTAAAATAAATCAATCGTTTTCTGATACTTTAACTTTCTTTAAAAGTAAAAATCTCTTACGACTGGTCATTTATCTTTAAATCTATCGGGTGGGTATTTAAATACCTTTTGGGAATGTTAATCAATAATCAATCAATAAACCAGTCGGATTCCAGCATTTCTATGATATTTTTTTTTATTGATTTATGTAATAAAAAGATTTTGAAGAAAGTTAATCCTTATGACTGTCAAACACCCTTAGAATCTTATATAATCACAATAATTAACCATATGAATTGTAAAACGTAGGTAGGTTAATGTTAAGTAAGTAAACAAACTATAAAGTAACTGGAAAACAGGATTATCTGTGTTGCTTTCATAAAAAAAGGGAATTACTTATACCTAGCAAACGGATTAATAATTGAAATAGAGTAAATATTATGAACTCTATTAAACTAGAAAATCACTGAAAACCAGGAAGTTCTGAATAGTTATTTCATTCTAAGGTGATAGTCCTCAGTAGTGGCCCTCAAATTCCCTAGTACAGCAGAGAGTGGGGGAAAGACCGCTCAACCTATTCAAATACTATCACATGGCCACGCGTATATAGCCTCTACCAGGCAAGTCCTACTCACTGACTTCTCGTGACATTCCTGTTGTTTACGAAATTGAGGAGACGAAAAGCGAATATCCAACGCTTTAGCTGGGTTGGTAGAAACGGAAAGTTCATCTAGGGGAGTTGGAAAACCCTGATTTCAAACCAATGGTACACATGGGCTCCAGTATCCTGAGGGAACAAATGACGTATGAATCAATCGTTGGTCATCAGCTACCATGAAACTGTATCTCTTCACGATGCTACACCGTCTTGTGGATCAGATCTTTAGGTCAAAGACTCAGGATGTGGTCCCCTAATAAAACCATCTGCTTGAATTTGGGCACCTAGGCAGTATCACAGCCCACACACAAATCAAATGAGATTTGTGTGTTGCATATATATCTAATGCCTCTTTGTACCAATATTTATGTGTTTAAATAAATAAATAAAATACTCAAAACCACACAGCTAAGCAAATTTAAGTACTTCAGAGAATACATTTAGATCCCTTTAGGAGAAATCCGTTCAGTCTAAATTATTTTCAAATTTAACAATCTGCTAAAGTGAATCCCTTCGGTTACTTGGATGAACATTTCCAGAGCGTTTATGCAAAATTATGACAGAATTAAAAGTGTATTGTTTCTCTATTCATGAATCTTCTACATTATGAGTGATATCAAAACCTTATTTACTATGTATATTTCGTATCAGATATGAAAACATTTTCATTTCTGTATAACCAATTACTTTCGATGTTTATTTAAAACTGATTTATTTGCAATTAAAACAATCGAGTTTAAGAAAATGGTTAGTTAAATAAAACAAAAACCCTTGAACTTCAATTATGAGTAGTAAGGGGGGGGGTTAATTTTTATGTGGTCAGTGATCAAAATAGCTTAACTGAAAATATTTCACTGTATTTCAAAACCTAGATCATCTATCCCATACACACAAGCAAAGTTAGTTTAAGACAACCATTTTGGTGGAAGTCTCTGCATCACTGGATGATGATCAATGTCATTGATACAAAGGGGCACAAGATATATATGCGCCACACAAATCTCATTTGATTTTTGTGGGAGCTGAGATACCGCCCGGGTGCCCAGATCGAAGCAGATGGTTTTGTTAGGGGACCACACTCGGAGCCTTTGACCTAAATGTCTGATCCAAAAGGCAGTGGAGCATCGTGAGAAGATGCAGTCCCATGGAATCCGGTGACTAACAATTGATTCATACGTCATTTTTTCCCACAAGATACTGGAGTCCATGTGCACCATTTGTTTGGAATCAGGGTTTTCCAACTCCCCTAGGTAGACACAGCGTGTCCATGACTAACTCAGTTAGAGCGCCGCAGATTCTCTTTTTTGTCCACTCAATCTCTTAAACAATACCCGTGGTGCTAGTAGGCATTGAGTAGGACTTCCTTGGTAGAGGATATATATGCGAAGCCATGTGAGAGCATTTGGAGAGGAAGTTATTTATTTATTTATTTATCTATTTATTTAAACACATATATATTGGTACAAAAGGGCACCAGATACATATGCACCACACAAAATAATGAAAGTAGGAAGAGAAATTATGAAAAGATAAGGCGGACTGAAATGTACAACCAGAAAACTCTTTCAGTTAAGAAAGTTAGAACCACTCTTTATGAAGAAAGTAGAAGAAGGTTACAGCAGGATCGCCACTGGCTTCTATTCTGAGCCATATCCGATAACGTCTCTAGCCACTGTGTTGCACCACCTCTCGGACCCCAGCCAGGGAGTCGTGAAGGACCAACAGAAGCTAGCTCTTTGCAGCTCTCTTTCATGCCACGACACCATGTCACACACAGACCTCCTCTCCGCTTTTTCCAACCAGTCCCAGGGTCGGCAAATAATGCACGACGTGGAAGTCTCTGGGACGACATTCGTAAAACATGTCCAAGCCACCGAAGTCGATGTTTCAAGATGGTGAAACCAATTGAATTATCGTCTCGGCGCCCGAACACACGATGCCGAACCTCTGTATTACTAACATGGTGTTGCCACTGGATGTCAGCAATCCATCGGAGACAACGATGATCGAACACAGAGAGACGTCTGAGATCCTCAACTCGGAGAGGCCAGGTTTCACAAGCATAGAGCGAAACTGCTCTCACCGACGCGTTGTAGATCCGACCTTTTACAGTCAGACTAACATCGCGAAGGCGCCAAAGATGGCCCAGATTGGCATAAGCCGCTCTGGCTTTCATTATACGTGCATCAATCTCATCACTCACGCCACCACCAGCACTTATATAGCTACCTAGATACACGAACTTCTCAACTACTTCAATCTGCTCACCATCCAGGGTGAGTACAGGATGAGAATCCTGCCAGTCTTGTAGGAGTACTTTGCACTTGGAGGGTGCAAAGCACATGTCGTACCTGCGGACACTGATTGCCAACTGATTAAGTGCGGATTGCATGCCTTGGGCATTATCGCACAGTAAGACAATATCATCCGCATACTCGAGGTCGAGAAGTCGTTCTCCAGGCAACATATCCACACCGCCATTACTTACATCCATCAGAGCTGTTTCCAGGATGTCATCGATGGCAAAGTTGAAGAGGAATGGTGAGTTTGGGCAACCATGCCTAACCCCACTGCTCGAATGAAACAAGGGAGAAAGGTGGTTGTATGCCCTCACTCTGTCTGAGGTGTTCGTATACAGGGCCTTTAAGATGTTAATGAACTTCTCAGGCACACCCTTCTTCAATAGACAATCCCAGAGAACAGTCCTGTCCAACGAATCGAAGGCAGCCCTGATATCAAGAAACACTACGATTGTTGGCCTGCGATAAGTATGACGGTGTTCTAACATTTGGCGGAGGGTGAAGGTGTGATCAATGCACCCTCGACCAGAACGAAAACCAGCCTGCTCCTCGCGAGTCAATCGTTCTCGGGTTTTAAACGACCTACGAAGAATGACAGAAGCCAATAGTTTGGACGCAATCGGAAGTAGACTTATCCCCCGATAGTTATTGCAGGAACAACGTGAACCCTTTTTAAAGATAGGGACGACTATCGACTCATTCCATGATCTTGGAACACTTTCTTGTTCCCAAACCTTTGCAAACAACACAGTCAATTCCTTAGTCAGAAGGTCACCACCATCTTTAAAAAGAGCCGGAGGTAAGTCATCTGGGCCCGGTGATTTGTAACGTTTCAAGAGTTGGAGTTCCTTGTGGACTTCCTCCTCGTTTGGTGGATCAGTCGTCACCGGCCATGGGGGGCAGGACAAACTGGTTGATGTTGCCGGAGCAGCAGGCCAGTTGAACTGCCCTTCGAAAAATTCCGCCCATCGTCCAAGACGTCGAGAGATGTTAGTGATTGGCATCCCATCATCCTCGTAGATTGTTTCACTCACACCAGACTTCTTGCTGCCAGTGGCTCGGATGAGTTGGAAGAGCTTCCGGCAGTTACCAGATGCAGCTGCTGCTTCCATCTCATTAGCACGCTCCGACCACAGGGCATTTGGGGGCTTTGGAGAGGGAGAGCGCACTCTCCTCACTCTCTGCCGTACCAGGGCATTAGGGAGCAGACCGAATCTTATTGACCAATTTTCAAAGTGACCACTAGTCTAAGTGACTTGACATTTTGTGTACTATCTTGAGATAACATAGTGGTTGGTGGTAGTCAACAGGAAACCCTGAACCTAGATTTCATCCTACTTGGCACTCGTCAGCAAAGTGCACCTGTAATCTTCAGGGAAATGATACTCCCCAGACGTATTCCATCCCATATCACCCAGCTTTATGGTCAAAGACATTACCAGTAATCTATCGAAACCTCAATTTAATTACGGTGTTTGTTTCCGTAAACGAAAAATAAGAAAAACATTCTCCAAAAACTATTTTCTCTTTATTTAATCAAACATAAAAGAGTGAACCAAAAACAAAACAAAAAATGGTTATATACATTATTTCATTGAAATACTATAATGTGTACAGGTTTACTATTGTTTAATAAATAATTGAATTATTTATTCATTTAAATAATCAAAAAATTATTTAACTATTTATTTACTACTCATTGTTTACTTATTTCCAATAGAAGTAGTATTGATCACTCAAATATCTATACTTACTTACTTACGCCTGTTGCCCCTTGTGGGGGAGCATAAGCCGCCCACTAACATTCTCTTAAACATCAATAAATTATTATTATTTAGATAGAATATTATGGAAGTTAATGTAATCAAATGTTTACAAGAAAAAAAATCAATATCCTCTTAGCAACAATTTTTTTTTAAAAAAAACAAGATAATTATTACATCAGAAGGGGTTTTTTATGGATATTTCAGTATTTTCATAGTTGAAATCATGAGTCAATTGAAGCTAGACCATCATGGAAAACCTGGAAGCACTGTACGAACGCTTTGCTGAGGAATCCCATAATAGGACGAAACGGCCGTCCAATACTTCCAAGTTTTCCATGATGGTCTAACTTCAATTGATTCATGATTTCAACTATGAAAATTATTACATCATAAACATTTACATATTTTTTTGAATGAAACTATTTATATATATATATATAAATAGATAGATAGATAGATAGATTTATATATACAGAGAATTTCCCCCCTACCCCCACCTAGATACTAATATATATTTTTTTATTTTGTACAATATTCAAATCAATCAATAAAATTTTTCTTTGAAAAATTAGAAATTATTTTCTTCTGAAGTATTATTATGATTATTATTATTATTATTAGTAGTAGTAGTAGTATCATCATCATCGGAATCACTTTCTGTATCTAATTTATGTTTAGAACCGGGACGTAAAATTGATTTTTCCAAATGTTTATTCATAAATTTATCTAAACTTTGAGTATTTGATAAATATAAAGAAGAAGATGAATAATAATTTGATCGAACTGTATGTTGACTAGCAAATTTTCTAATGGAAGCCATATTAGGAATCATACTACTACTATTAGTAGTAGTAGTATTACCCTTATTATTATTATTATTATTATTATTATAACTGACTTTCCTGAATCTTGTTGGTAAAGTAGTCACTCGAAGAGAACTTCGGTTATTATTCTTATCATGATGATGATGTTGACGCATATTTTCCCGATGATTATAAGTATCATAGAATAGTTTCCGTGGTATGAATCTATGATTCCTTGTTAAAGAATGTACAGGACATTTTAAATTATTAAATGTATCATAATTACTATTTGGTCGATTACTTAATAATTCTGATGAAGGACAAAATTCTAATGAAGGTGGAGATTGTTGTTGTAATGGATCAGAAATAGTATTCACTGAAGCAGCAGCAGCAGCCGCCGCTGCTAAATTGATTTGATTTGATAAAGATGAACAGATTGAATTAAATCCTGTTTGATTAGATGGATAAATATATTTGAAATGTTGATTGATTGAAGAAGAAGATGATGAATTCGTTGAAGATGAAATTGAAGATGTACATGAATGTGAAGTACAATCATCACTATGTAATGATTTTTCAGATAACGAACTTTCACCATGAGATTCTGTTTCATCATTTGATGTATAAATAATTTGTTTTGGCTTGATAGAATTCATCGGTAAGCTATAATGGTCATAATGAACACTGTTTGACTGATTATCCGTTTCTTCATGATTATTTGTATCATTAGAAGAACAAATTGATACTTCTTGATGATCTATCATTTCATGATGACAATGATCTATATGATAACTGGATGGTTCATGAATGATAGATTTATTTAGATGATTTCTTTTTAAATGTTTACGACTTCCTAATACAATATCTTCTTTGTCAATATGTTTCAATGGATCATTCCTTCTTGACAACGTCTGATTTCCATGAACTGGACAAGTTCCTTGAGATCGTGAATCTGTAGACCATTGTAGATTAACTTCGTTCAAATTAGCTTTTTGTAATAAACTATAATCCTTCATATCATGATATGATGATAAAGGTTTTGAATAGTTTTGTATAACTTCTATTTCATTCTTTTGATGATCATTACTTCTATGAGTACCATTGGTAATATGATCATGATTTTGAGAATCCAAAAATATACAATTTGATAAGTTATAGGATAAGTGAGGATCTGTTAAAATTGTTGAACTATTGGAATGATCCCAATAGATTGAATCAACTTTTTTATAATTTGGCAATTGTTTAGTATTTGCATGATTACTATCAATAGTAGTGTTGACAGGCATATCACAATTCATTTCCATCTGTTTCAAATTCATAATACCATGTACAGGACATGGTTTTGATGTTTCAATAGTTATTTGACTAGATGTATAAATTCCAGGGAATTGTGGTACTGAATAACTACCATTACCATCCCATCCAGTACAACTTTGTTGAGGTATAACATTCAATGATTGTTGTTGTTGTTGTTGTAAGCAAGTAGAAAAATCTAATGAACATATATTTGTAGATGGTGTAATTCCATTTGTAGCAATCAATAATTTTGGTTCCGGACTATCACAAGATACTAAAACACGATTTTCACCAGTAACAACTGTTCCTTGTATTAATGATCCACCTAGATGTGTAACATTTGTTGATAATGATGATGATGCGGAGCTAGTTATAGGTATAGTAACAAATTGTACTTCACGTGTTGCATTTGTAGGACAACAAAAAATATTTAATAAACGATTCTCATCTATATTTCTTCTTAATGAAGTAACATCATTCTCTATATTATTCATATGAACGTCTGAATTGGGAATAGTATTCGTTGTCATCATTGTTGCAGATGTTACCATTGTATTTGTATCATCTTTCATGGTACTTATCAATTGTAAATCATTTTTATCAATCATTTTTTGTTCATCATGAGTTGTCACTAAGAGACTGCTCCCTGAGTCATCTTTATTCACCTTGGTCTTTTTATGATGATGCGGATTATTATAGATACATTTAAATCGACGTCTACATATAGATCCTGATTTATTCATAGTAGAACAACTTTTCATATTTTCTCCATGTAGTACTTGTAAATCAGTCGATGTATCCGATGATCTTGTATGTGGATCACAACAACAAAATATCCCTATACCAATCAATGCTAAGATTACAAATAAAGTGACTAATGCAATACCAGCATATATCCAATTCTTGGTTTGTCCATTCATACCAAATAGTATGAATGCTCCATTGATAAAAGATTGATCATCATCATTAGGATAAAGTATTTTACCATCAGAATTAATAATATTCACTTCAAATAATGTACGATATTGATTATTTAATACACAACTCCATAATCCTGTATCTTTACCTGTTGTCATAGTAACAATAAGATTTGAATAATAATTTGATCCTAATTGACCATATATAATCATATGATTTGTAGTATTCTGTACTAATTGATCATCTTTATACCATAATAGATGATCCATCTTGTTTGAATGATATTCACATCTCAGTAACATTGTTTTATTATTATAAAATGTATAATTTTGATTTAATGTGAATATTTGTGTAGTACAATGTAATTCAGTAAATTGTACTACATTATGTTGATCATTCGATGATGAGGAGGAGAGGGAGGAGGATAAGATACGTTTCCCTTTTAAATGATCCGGTTTATAACATAATGGTTCAATCAATTCAATATGACCATTTGAATTTGTTTTATTTTTTTGAAATTTTATATGGTTAAAAGATTTTTTGATAAACCATAATTTTAACCAATTTAATTTACAATCACATATCCATGGATTACCCCCTAGATACAATTCTTTTAAATGTTTCATTCCATTTAATGCCAACTCATTTGATTCATGTAAACTAGTTAACTCGGTATAACTTAAATCTAATAAATATAAATATGGTAATGAGATTAAATGATTTGATTCAAATATAATACCATTTGATTTAACAGAATTTAACCATAGATACTGTAATTTCATATTGTTGCTATGCAAATTATAAAAAAATAAATCTGGTATTAAATCAATAGGATTTTCAGCTAAATTTAATGATATTAAATTAGGTAAATAATTTAATAAATCAATAGGAAAACTTATTGATCCAAAAGTTAATGAATTATTACGTAAATTTATTGATTTTAATGAAATTAATTGATTTAATGTATTTAATTCAATTTGTTTTAATTCACTTGATTCAATTGTTAATGTTTCTAAATGTATTAAATAATTTAATGAATTATTTTTAATTATTTTAATTGATTGATGTATAATACGTAATTCAATTAAATTTGGCGGTAAATTTATAGGGATTTGTTTAAGTTTATTTAATTCTGAATCACATATTGCTTTTTTCCATTTAAAATCTAATTGATATATAATACTACAACCATCAACAGCATCTACATAATAATAATGGATAATGAATTTATTGAATAAATATAGGATAATATAAATGATATAAGATGATGATAATATGGAATGATATAAGTAGTATATTGATGTAAAAATTTTAAAGAAGAAATTTAAAGGAATGAACATTGAACAATATAATTAAGATTATGACATTGAAGACTTCATGTTGTTATTCTTGTAGGGTTGATCAATGGTAAACAGTTGTTAATTGTTTATATCTTATCATTCATGTTTCTAAATAGAAAATTCCGCAGTTTTTCTTGAAAGTTCTTGTGAATGGTAAACAGTAATTAATTGGTAATTCCGTTTCTGATTAAGGATCATTACTTTCTACATATATATACAGATCCCATAGCAACTGAACATCGGAGGTATTCACAATCTAGTCATATCAAGGAGTAGTAGTTGTTTTGTTGAAAAATAATAATACACATGCTAATCAAATAACCACAAGGTCATTTTGATTTGAAGTTGGGATATATACAAAAATAATAATAAGGAATTGACTAGACAGATAAAAACGGACAGGTCTATAATTAGAAAATGACCAATCAGATTAGATTTAAACAATATGTATGTCTATCCTATTTCAAAAAAAAATAAAAGATTGTGGAATGAAGTAACCAATGAAACGAATGAATTTCACAATTTTAGCCTAAGGAAAATAATTTGATCAATAAAATGAGGGGGGAGGGATATAAAAATGAATTTTTATTGTCACCACTACGAAAAAAAAACGCACTTGTCATTCTTGATTCGAGTGAAAAAAGGAAATATTAGGAAATTTTGAAAGGTGTTAGAAGATAGAATCATTACTTATCTAGACGTTCATATTCATGTACAGATATACTTGTGTTATTTATTTAAACACAAATATTTGTACAAAGAGGAACCAGATATATATGCGCCACATAATTCTCATTCGATTTGTGTGAGAGCTGTGATGCTGCCCGGGTGCCTAAAGTGAAGCAGGTGGTTTTCCTAGGGGACCACACTCGGAGCCTTTGACCTCAACATTTGATCCACAAGACAGTGGAGCATCGTGAGGAGATGCAGTCCCATAGTAGCCGGTGACCAACAATTGGTTCATATGCCATTTGTTCCCTCAGGATACTAGAGCCCATGTACACCATTTGTTTGGAATCAGGGTTTTCCAACTCCCCTAGGTGAACTTTCCGTGTCCTCCAACCCGGTTAAAGCATCGGACATTCGCTTTTCGTCCTTTCAATTTCGTAAACAACACCTGTGTCACGAGAAGGCAGTGAGTATGACTTCCGTGGCAGGGGCCATATACGTGTGTGAACGATTGAATCCTAGGGATGTTTCAATTCAACTACCAACTAGTTTGGATTTGAACTATCAAAGAACTTTAATTTGTTTCAGCGGATACAGATGTTGGCAACAGAAAGGAAGTTCTATTTGACTAGAGTTGCGCCGGCATTGGAAAAGTTTATTTACAAATATGTGCTTCAAACCTGTCACCCAGTGTCGCAGTCACAGTTAATACATGACGAATCTGACTGCAACTGAAACCCCATGAGGACGAGTATTAATCCAGTATTATGATTGCCTAGTTCTTTAGGGTAATCAGCTCCCGTAAACCGAGCATTATTTTAGCTTGTAGCTATAATAATAACTAGTGACCTGACTTTCATCCCCCTCCCCGTGATTGTGACATTAATCCTAACTCCCAAATTATCTCAACTTTTAAGATGAATGATGCAAGCACAGACTTTCAAACCAGGTCTCACCAAGTATTGATCACATTTGACTTCGAAACCGAGGTCGGTGAAACGAAACGAAAATATATTACGAAGTCCTCCAAACAACCTTCCTTAGGGTACTGGACACCTTCGGAGCCCAATGCTATAGCCGTCGCCAATCGCAGTCCAACTTTACAAATACCTTAATTGCTGACTAGGTAAGTTTGTCCTTCAAAAACCTAATAAGATAAAGAGTACGTAGATAACACTAACACTTATCCATTTAATAAACACATGTGGATTACAACACTTTAACAGTACAAATGGAAATCGCAGTCATCCAACAAACTATTTTCAATTGACATTGTAAATATTAACTGTCGTTTGAGTCTAATCAAATATTAAGCCTAATGCTTATTAGTCAAGCTTTTTAACCATCAAATCACCGCGTATGATGTATTGCTAAACTATGCTGAAACTATCGAGGTCGGAAAGGCTATTTGATAAGAACAATTATAAGATGTTTAGATGAAAATTATAAATTGATCCGATTCTTTTATTTTTTTAATCAATCAACAGCGAGAAATAAATAGAAGACAAGATGGATCTTTAGTGAATATATGACTATAGTACACAATACAGCAACGTTATAGAGAGAAAATCAAAAAGAATAGGAAGTCTTGAATATAAATAAAAAAGGGATTATGCTTGAAAACACAGAACCAAAATTTATATTAGATAAATATTTATCACGAATAGCTGTTTAATTAAACCCTTTGAACAAAACTTGTGTTCTTAGTTATCCGCACCAAGCTGAATCATTTTCTTTTTAGGATCTTCATATATTTCACTAGGCTGTACAGATGCCAACATGACTAAGCCATATGTTAACACAGAAACCAAAAGGATGGAGACGATAAGTGATGACCAGACACCAATACTGAAGTACCCGACACAATCTGTGACATCACCAAACACACCATCTTTTACGCCGAACGGTTGGACCTAAAACAAAATATGCAGATGAATATAGTGATTAACCATGTCGGAAATAATACCAAGTATCTAATTACAAGCTGTATGAACACTGTGGAATTAATTAATCTAATAGCAGGTAGCTACAGTCTCTTGTAATTGCTTAACGAGACAAGGCAGATTAAAAATGCCACAGGGCCTCCAGATGAGCTTAGATAGATCGTTGTTGTGGACTGACAGGTGAGAGACAGATATGTAGTATTTTAGAGCTTTAATTATAGATCGACTTGAAACACTAAGCACAACCAGACTTTGTAGTAATGACCCTGGGTGTTGGATTTTCAGAGTCAAAGGTTAGAGTCCCGTCACATTTGCTTTGGTTTCGGGAAACGGACAGTATTGCTATCTCATAAACGTATTGGACTTGTAGCCAAGTTTACTACTGATTGATCACTAGGTATTAAATTACATCATATGTGTTACATCTTTCTTGGTGAGAATAGAATCCTATTGATCAAGCTACAATATAACCACTTGCCTAGGTGACTCGACATCACGTGTGCTGAGTTGAGACGTAAGGTGCTGGAGGGTTTCCTGTCGATTACCTCCAACCACCATCTTATATGGTAGCTAAATGCCTGGTAAATAAGTTGATAAGGCTTAGTTCGGTACTTATAACACAAGAAAGTGATTGATAGAATATCCTACCTAAAACTTACTAAACGCATGTTACAAACTATAAGCTCAAGTTGCATTACATAACTAAGTAGAAAACATTGAGTTGCATTTCCCTGCTTATATCGAATTATGGCAATCCCCATAATGATGATAATTACGCCCCGATTGGAAATAAAATGGAACTAACACATTTCTAACACATGATGGCAGTTGTGTTGTAATACGCAGGCAAGATCAAGAAACTTGATTAGTGACTTTAGCTGACCTCGGCAGTAACTAAACAAGAGATTTGTTCTCGTCAAAACCAACACCTGGCAGGTTTATGGAGGCTAAAAGTATTTCTGTGCGTTCAATGTACG
Source organism: Schistosoma mansoni (assembly GCF_000237925.1). Classification (NCBI taxonomy): domain Eukaryota; kingdom Metazoa; phylum Platyhelminthes; class Trematoda; order Strigeidida; family Schistosomatidae; genus Schistosoma; species Schistosoma mansoni. Next base: position 667,666 of record NW_017386037.1, on the reverse strand, counting down.
GCTGAACAAGAGAAATTAGATGTAGTACAAACAGGTCGAGAAAATTGGGATCAAGGTTTGAACCTCTTTCCGGCTCCTTAAATTCCTATACAGTAAAAAAGTGAAAATTGATAACTGTATTATTGTCAGCAAAATAAAATCAACTAATACAGCTGTTATCAACTCAATAGTAGGTTTGTCGAGAACAATCGAGAACAAATCGCGGTTGTCAAATTTCATAAGAATGCCATTATGGAGGAAAGCAATAAAAATACTACTTGCCTGGATGCTAGTGAACTGAATAGAAACTGAATACCCAGAACCTGACGGGAAGATTACTGGTGCAACTGAAGGCTTAGTACACTTGTAACCAAGACTGACAGGGGCTTCAGCCCATTTGATGGCCAAGGGATTTCCAGGCACATTGACGCATGATTTGGAGCCTGACTGACACTTGATACTAACAGATGACTCGGACACACTCCAATAACGGCCGGATTTGCTAAAAGTCAAGCTAGTAAATATTATTAAACATGTATTTCTGTGTGTTTACCTGACATTAAGGTCGGAGATTTCATTAACATTTGATGACGTGAAAACGAGCAAAGATTTTAGATCAGAGCATTTACTGAGTGGAGAAAGTGACAATGAACTTGCCGGTATAGGGACGATACTAGCTGTTTTGCCGCTAACGAGTTTTACAGAAATCGAACGAGCAAAGAATGCTAAGCAACCAGACACATTGAAATAGGTGTAGTTATCCGTGTGAGTAAGACTTAAAAATATTACTATAAATATATCATTACCTCTGAGCTGCACATGAACTAGTTAGCACGCAAACCAACAAAACTAACAGGACTCTATGATAGCTCATATGAAGACTCATTAAATGAGCGCCTTAGATTAGGTTACATTGAGTGTTCAAGGTTTAATAATTTTTCCACTCGTAAACGTTAAAATGGTTCAAATGGTTGAGGACGGAATGGAAGAAGCTTTCGCTTAACGAGCTTCCGTGTCTAGTAGCAGTGGATCACCAATACCTCCAGGCAAAAACCTAGGTATATTAACTATAATAGAGGAAAAAAGAAATGAATTCGATAAATCAAAATAGTATGTTATCCTAAGACCTTAAGAATAAGTCAAGTTTCTTCTTAAAGGACTCCTGGGAAGTCGCTTGGACTAGCTCAGTCGGCAGCGGATTCCAGCATTTGACAACTTTTAGGGAGTAGAAATTGTCTACAGTCTGTTCTGCTATGTTGGGTCCCCAGTTTCTGTGTGTTACCTCTTAGGTTAGTGTTGTGACTAAGCTTAAGAAGATGTTTAAGGGAATGACCAGAAGTGTTAAGGATACTGTAAGTCATAAGAAGGTCACCTCTAAGACGCCTGTACTCTAACGGGTAAAGGTTAAGTGATTAGAGGCGCTCCTCATAAGGTTTGAATTTGAGTCCCCGAACTGATTTCGTGGCTCGACGTTGGATACGTTCCAGAGTGTCCTTATCCTTTTGGAGGGATGGAGAAAATACTATGTTTCCGTACTCTAAATAGGGGCGAATAAAACTGTTAAAGGTTAAGTGAAAGGTTCTATCGTCAAACTGGCCAAAAATGCGCTTCAATGTTACCAGTGCAAGGTTTGCTTGAAAGGCGTATTTGTCACAGTTCGCATACGACTTCAGGTCGTAGGGTACCAACACTCCTAAATCTTTTTCGACTTCAGAAACTTCTAGAGAGGAGTTATCTAAGTTGTAACTATAGTCTGCAACATGTCTCAGATGGACTACTTTGCACTTTGAAGTGTTGAAGGTAAGTCCGTTGTTGTCTGCTCAACTTTGAAGTCGAGTCAGATCTTCCTGAAGTACAAATATATCCTTATGGTTACGTATTTCTCTCCAAAGTTTCACATCATCAGCAAAAAGCAATAAGTCAGATGAAACTTGTTGAGGAAGATCGTTAATGTAAATCAAGAAGAGAAGAGGTCCTAGTATTGAGCTCTGGAAGACCTCAGTAGGACATTCCATAGCCTGAGAGAGAGTGAAGTTAACCCTGACCTTAAAATGTCGATTTTCTAAATATGAAGTGAGCCAGTCAATCAAAGGGGGTTTGATACCTAATCGCCTAAGCTTCTTGATAAGACATACGTGGTTGACCCTATCAAAAGCCTTTGAGAAATCCAGGTAAATGACGTCAACCTTCCCCTTGCGATCAAGGATGGTTGTCCATCTATCCACCGCAGTCAGCAGGTTGGTCATACAAGAGGGACCTTTTCTGAAACCATGCTGTTGAGGTAGAAAGAACCTTAGGATGATAAGTATTCTTGTAAACCGTCGTATATTAGAGATTCCATAATTTTAGAAGGTATGGAGAGAAGAGCCACCGGTTGGTAGCTTGAGGGTTCACTGCGTCGACCTCCTTTGAAAATTGGTGTGGTATGAGCCAGCTTCCAAATTTCCGGTAGTTTGCCTCGGCTTAGCGAGTGTGTAAACATCACGCTAAGTGGTGTTGCCAGGATTGAAGCAGCTTCCCTCAATATAGCAGAATGAACCATGTCCGGACCGGGAGAAGTGTCTTTTCTTAGGTGCTGCAGTTTACGGAGCACCAGGTCAGTATTCAGGTCCACTTCAACTAAGCGCGCGATATATATATATATATCCCCCTTTAAATTTTTGACTAAACTAGCTAGTTTTTAGCTAGTTTAGTGCATTATAAGGAGACCACCTAGTTTAGGGTAGTCTTCCTAAGTATATTCGGTGGAGATAACATGCTACAATGTCCTCGAAATCTGCCTACAGGTTGCATAGGATTGTCACTATATAGTTAGAATCATTATCCCGAAATTATTATCTCCCATACCAATACAAGTCACCTTGTATTCTGAGGTCAGACAAGGGGAAATGTTTATGCTGACCGCCCGTCTATGGAAAAAGTTAGGAAGACGGGTCGACATCATACATCTCACACGATACATGCACTGGAACATGTTGTCACCCCCCTTTTAAGATAAGAACTAGCTACTTCGACGTAATATCCCAAGTAAGGTCTGTAGTAAATAATAGCAAATATTCACAGTAAACTACTATGGTAACTTATCTCAGTTGCACTAGCGTACAACTTACGCCCAGTTTTCTTGAAAAGAAATTGGTGGCACCTGTAGCAACTTTCTGTTCGGAAAAGAAATTTTTAGAGCCTAGAGGATTAAAGATACCACAGGTATCCAGAGTTAGACAACAACATAACCTGTAACACCTTTATAAACAAAGAATAACAATCCACTCAAACCAGAAGTCGAAAATGAATGGGTTAGAAGACATATTTCGAAGGCTATCGATATTTCGAGGAGCGTTTGTTCGACGTAGTATAGTAGTTGCGAGGAATACGTAACACGGTGTACTCACTCGTGATCTGGTTAGGGTACATGACCGTGGGTCATCAGCTAGGGCACATCCAGTGAGAGGAATTGAGTAAACATCACTGTGGAAGACAAGCCGATCTATGTTTATCAAGCATTTATTTGCCGCTATAGCTCACTGTCCTGCTACTGAGGTATTGGTGGTTTTAAAACCTAATCAGCCAGCAGATTAGAAGTAACGAGCTTACCGTCTGGAAATACTTCTGATAGCTTTGTGGCGGCAAATAAATCCTCAAAATCAATAGTTTTGTAAGTCTTTGACAATGGGTGCTGACTATATTAGATGAAGGCGTTCGGTTATGCATCCGCACCAGATCACGAGTGGGAACGCCATGCTCGACTTCCCCTGCGATCGCTAGCCAGTTTAGATCAGTTAATCGTATGCCATTGGCTGAGGTATGCGATGGTAGTCTAGCTATCTTCTCTGTACCTATTCTTAGTGATACATTTCCATTATAACGTCCTTTGTGTCATATGGTTTTCAAAGCAGCCATATTACTTTGATACATCCGAGGGTTAATGCACGTTAGGTGCTGACCGCGAGGTGTGGCTTCGACGTTATTTGGTTCATTACACCGTTCACAGCTAACTCGAGTAGGCCTCCAGACATTCGAGAGAGATCGTCATCGTTAATGATCTACAGTTTGCTTTGTGCAGGAGCATCTAGCTATCTCTCCCTACTGTAACGAGCCAAGTAGTGCAAAACAAAAATAAAATGCGTACAATGAAAATTTATATTCAGTGAATTATTTCGTATCTTTTTAAGAGAAGAAATATATATGAGTACACCAGGAAAAAACGAATTTGTCCTCGTTTTTTGGCATAACGATACGAGCAAACGAAACAAAACAAATGGCACGCTATAGAAAAGGGACAGTGGTATTATCCCTCGTTGCGATAAATTCACTGTTTCGATCGTAAATTACGCATGGAAACTTCTGTTTCCACTTTAATTGAATACATTTCAGTTAAAGTGATATTGCACTTCTGTGTATTGACTTTGCTTATTCATTGCACCAAAGCATACCTGGTAGACCTTGACTTGTTTGTTCGGCTAAGGTTTGAATATCTTTCACATGTGTTACCACTTTAGTTAATTTTTAGGGTTTTCAGCCCTTCTCATAAATGTGGACAGCCATATTGCTTACTCCCTGTGAAAGAAGGAACGCAATGTGACGATTTGAGGAAGTGATTCCATAAAATGTGCACCAACCTACATTCCGCTGCCTATAAAAGGGGCTCAAATCCTAACTACCATTGGCTTGGTATATTTTGTTGTTCGGGCAAGACATCACTCATCCCAGATACAATTAGATTTCTGGAGTTGTCTAACAGAAAGGTTGATGAGAGCTGTGCTGGTAATATGGGTACTGGTAGCGTAGAATGCGTCACTGTCTTATATGCTATTACGGAATGTTACAGACACCCGATTGTGCAACACACGGTAAGGTTTTCTATCCTAAAACAGTTAATGAGCGATACACCATAAGAGGCTGGTGGCCAAGTTGCTACAAAAGCGACTGATGACCCAGACAAAGCCATTATCATCCTACGTAGTTCTGATGTGGATGCTGCGACTGATGAAAAATGGATGAAGCGAAAACGTAGAAGAGAAGGATGGGCAGCCCGAACTAGCACCCGTTTAGTTGAAAAGTCCCTGGTGGACTCACATTCTGCGTTGCGAATTACTCCTACAAAGTTCCAAAGTAACACAATATTGAATCCTATGGTATGTGTGAAATAGTTGGCCATTTCCTCGACTCCTACAGCTTTGTTACAAGAAAAACTGACGGTAAGCTCTCAGTAGTTAACAGGCAGGATCCGACATCACGATAGAAAGCCGTGAACACGACTGTTAAAGAAGTTAAACCTGTTTCTCTTTCAATTATTTGGAGTGTAGAAGAGTCGAAAGACAATGACTTTGCTAACAGACACACACACGATCTGCAGTTAGTAGAATCTATCGTCATAAATGTACTACCTGAAGAGTTTTCAGGCGTACATATCAAGAAAGTATTAGGACTCGATAAATAGGTTGGAGGTCAGACCTAACAAAGAAGGATCTTGAAGTAAGTGCTCGGTAATTTTGAAGAAAGAGACGTAATATTGAATGACGCACACAAAATTGGTGAGTCAAATATTCGTATTCTACCAGATTGGCCGCTTGAGGATCGGATCAAGCTGAGGAATGCTCATACAGAGTTAAGAGCTCGAAAGCTAAATGGCGAAATGAACCTTACGATTAAGGGTTTTCGGGTAGTCAGGTCCTGGAAAAAAATACTTATGAGACCTGTATGAGTAGAACGCATGATTTTTTTAAAACACCTTAAGTGTGTGCTACACTAATGCCCGTAGTCTTCAAAATGAAATGTCTGAGCCAAGTATGATGATGGATGAATTAAGTTCAGATATAATTGTCACAGAAAATTGGCTCACCGTAGATATAGACTGTTCTCCCATCATTGCAGGCTTAATCTGCATTAGAAGTGATAGTTATAAATCGCAAGGGAGGAGGTTAAGTGTTATATGTTGGGGATAAAGTATGTATATAATCAATCATTTCGGAGACTTTTTGTTAGAGGTACATGTGAGGTAGCATTTCGTACAATTAGATCTAGACACGGGTTAGTGACTATAGGAGGGATATATCGTGGTCAGTGTTGTCTTGCTGACGACTTTATCATAAGACACATCTGTTCTTGAAGTAAGCCAGAATGTTATCTCATCTCTGGTGGCTTCAACGCACCACGTATCAACTGGATAGAGCTCACAGCCTCAGGAGGGGGTTTTGATAGCGACTTTCTATCAACAATTATTCAGTGTGCATTTGTACAAAGTATTGTAGAATCTAACAAATATTAACTTGGAACAAACCCTCATTGCTGGACCTTGTTCTCACACACCACTGCGAAGATGTCGTCGACACTCAGCACCTTCCTCCACTAGTGAATAACGATGACGTTGTACTTCACTTTAATTTTCGGACACATGGCATGCAATATGTATTTGTTCCACCCCGTCCCAATATCTGGAGAGCTAATATTCCAGCAACCAGAGACTGTGCTATCCCGTATGACTGGTCGGTCGATGCTGACGGATCGATCGAGCCCGTAACATCACCCTTTATCCCATGACCAATAGGTAGGCTATCACACCATGGATCAATAAGGAAACCCAAAGGCTGCTGAAGCGTATGAAACACATCTGGGACTTATTCTTGTCAACGGGATAAGAATCATATATGTGTGAAATCAAAAATCCAAAATACATGTAAAAAGACCATAGCTAGATGTCGTACTATTTACAAGAGACTGTTTGGGATATGATAGCCATACTTGTCCGAAACGGTTGTTTTCGTACATTAAATGGAGAACAAAACGTAATTATGGTATTCCCCCGAATATTGTTACACGGAAATTTAGATTTACTAGGTGAATCAGATCTAGCAGACTCTGAGACTTTTTCTGACTATTTTATTGAAGTCTACTCTACGTGTAGTGTGACGACTATTTGTCCTAATCACACGGAGATGCTAATCATAGGACCCGTACATCTGACTGAGGAAACTGTTCCTCCATTGATCACTAACCTAAAACCTTGTAAGATACCGTGCTCTGATCGGTTATATGCACGACTACTGTCATCTTTTGTGAACACTATTTCAAGACCACTCGCGACGCTCTTCAACATGTCCCTTTCACTTACTCAACTTTCTAGAGATATGAATGACTCTATAGTCAGTCGTATATTGAAAGATGACCAGAGACAGATCGTATTTAACTAGCGAACTGTCAGTCTAACCGGCATGGTATTTGGGTTGCTTAAAAAGTTGATTCGGGTTAAGTTACGAAGTCACATAGAATCATACAGTCTATTAACTCCCGAGCAAAACGGGTTTTGAAAAAGGAATTCATGTCTAACGAACGTATGGTAAGAGGGAATTAGACAGCGGTCTAAGATAACGGCCGGTCTGTAAATGTGATATTCACGGACTTTAGCAAAGCGTTTGACAAGGTTTCAGACTTGGATCTTATGCAGAAGTTCTCGAGCTTCGAAGTAACAGGTGCCGTACTATAATGGATGGGAAGCTTCTTATGTGAGCTCAGACAGAGAATGTGGGTTGATGAATCGCTATCCTAACGAAAGGTAGTGAAAAGTGGTGTACTCCAAGGCATAATCTTAGGCCCCCTAATTCTCCTTCTCTACGTCAATGGATTAACGCGATCGCTTAAGTCGTCGACATTTTTGTTTGGGGATGATGTCAAAACCTGGAGAACAATAAGAAGTGAGGCTGATCATTTTGATCTCCAAGCTGAAATAGATAGATTAGTTAGATGGGCTCGAAGTTGGGGATTTGAAGCTAATTCTAAGAAGAGTGTGCTCATGCACCACGGATACGGTAATAGTTGCCAGTATACTACTGATGGTACATCTCTTTCATGTGTTCAGAAACATAAAGACTTGGGAGTCATAAGAAGTCGCGACTTAAGAACAACCGCATTGCAACGCAGTTGCTGTCAAAGGGTTTCTTACGCTCAGGTCACTTACTTGAGCATTCAAATGCTGCGACGATATGTGTCGAATTTTATAAACTACCTATGTAAGACCACACAGAGTACTGTATACAAACATCTGGCCCATGTCTGATTAAGGATGCTTACTCACTTGAGCGTGTTCAGCATGTGGCAACAAAGGTGATGAAGGGTCTTTATAAACTCCCTTATGATGCGCGGCTAAAACGCCTTACCATTTTACCCTCGTCATATTCTAGGACTCGAGTTGACCTGACATTGGCATTTCCTATCTTTAATTACGATTTGGGTGCTAATATGTCCTATCTTTTTGCTCATTCTCCGGGGTCATAGCAAGACGGTTCACAAACCGCTATCTAGAAAACTTAAAGTGCTTTCCCGTTTTTCTTACCGAGTGGTTGATTGCTGGAACGCCTTGCCTTTATAAGTGGTGTTAGCCTCATCAGTGTACATTTTCGAGGAGAAGCTGTACCTTCAATGGAAGGCAAACTGTAAGGATTAAAAGAGGTCCACCAACCTACTATTCTTGTCACCAAAGACTGGGTACGTGAGAGACCTTCTCTAGACTTGATGTTTTGATGCGCAATAAACTGATTATTTATATTCATATTTACAGACTGATGGATTATACAAGTCAGTAGCAAGTATCAAGTTTGGAATAATATAGAGATAAATTCGTATGAAATTGAGTGATTAGGTTTTGAGATCAACTATGCATATGTGCCCAAAATATAGGTGACATTGTTGTGCTATGCTTTCGGCAAAATCACTCACTACAATATGATAAATAGTGAGTTTTGTTAATGTGATTACCGGGGAGAGCATAAGATGTTACCAAGCAGAGTACAACACCCAGCTCATGTTTATGATAATGGTGTAGCGGTAAATAAGTCCATAAAATCAATAGCTCTGTGAGTCTTCGACATCTGACTCTGGCCGCATTAGTTTTACTGGACTCCCTTATCGAAAGTCTCTCGACCATGCGTCCGCACCAGACCACGAATGAGTATACCGTGCTAAAACCCCCTTTCACCTACTAGCCAGTTTAGATCAAAAGTTTCCTCGGTGTACCGACAGCTTTCCAAATATATCTTCAAGCCTCTTCATTCCTGACTTCTGATTTGACTGGGTTTGCGTACTCCAATTATAAAGGTGTTACTGGTTAAGGCGTTGTCAAACTCCGAATACTTGTGGCATATTTAATGACATGAACCTTAGATTGTGTTGGGGTAAACTCGACAGTGATGTTTTCAGTTTGAAAGAGATTTGTTCGACTGCTTATACTGATGATGTACGTGTATGATTGTGTCGCTAAACCTCCAATTAGACCACTAAGGTGTTAGAAGGTTTACTAAATGAGCAAATGATAGAGAAGCATAATTGAAATAATCTATAATAGCTAAAGATAGCCGCGAGAGAACAACACTTATGATAACTTTAAGTCAATTTACCGACATAGTTTGCTAATAGATTCATCAATTTTATTAATCATATTGTATGATTGTTAAGTCATGACAATGCTTTGTGAAAATATCCGGCAACTGTTACGAGTAACTTGTTAGAGTGTTGATTAGGATTAGCCAGTGAAAAATAGGTTGTAGATGGCGTCAAGTCTTGTTTGACTATGATCACCACTACAATGAGATTACGTGCCCAAATACGACTTGGTCCCTTTGATGACTCGCAAACCAGAAGACTGTAACTGGTCCAGATAGAGTATATTTATTGGCAATCTCGTGGTATCGAAAGAATACCGAGACGTGCCAACGAGTGCAGGCAATAAGGGCAGAGCGTAAGAAAGTTCGAACGGACAAGGCGGGCGACCGAACTAAAAGTGATTTTGATACGGTTAAACAACAACGAGTACAGTGAAACAATCACTGGTACAATTGTTTATAATAATTTCTTCCATTAAACGTTCTCGTCGAGAAAAGCAGGTCACTACAAGGTATTGTTGTTTTAGGGATTTTGAAATATCAAAAGTTTGTGGTATAATTGAATCCGAGTTGCTTTATCATATTACAAGTTACGTTCCAGAAATATTTGTTCACTTAGTGGTAATTTTCGTAGTGGGCTCTAGAATGTTTATCTTGAACGCTTGAATGACTAACAACCACTTGATAGTTTAATTATTATAGTAGTACACAGCGTTACTTTAATAAGGTAGCTTTATTATCTCAACTGTTAAACGTCTTTTAGACCTAATAACGTATAGCAATAACAACTGTGATGAGTTTGGTAGAAAATGTTGAAAGTTATTCAAATAGTTGCTAAATTCCGATGGCATAGAGGTGACACAATGCAGTGTAAGTTATGTAGACGTGTAAGTTGATGTCGATTGTAGAAAATTGAGATGCCTAGCAAAAGAATTTAAAATTTTAGACATAAATTATGTCAATACGGTTAGAAAAATGATGCAGATAATACAGACTTTTCATAAGAATTTACCGTAGTTAAATTAGTGATATTGATGAATACTTAGCAATGGTACTTAGAACTAAGAAGTGTCAGATTAATTTTGAACCTAATATGCTCCGCCTGAAAACAACACTTTTTTTCATAGTAGTATGTTGCCGTATAAAGCTATTAAATATATGTGTAAAAATGGTTTTTGGAAGTGGCTTATATAACTGTAGGGATGGCTCGTTGGTAAACTCTAGGAAGCCTCAAGAAGCCCAGAAAGAGCCGAAGACATTCCATCCAATCACTGCTGGGAGAATATTCTAGAATGTCGACATGTAGCTTCCCCATTGGATGGATAAGAATGACCCCCTATGTGCCTATTGATTGTCCGAAATGATGATTTACTCTCAGTCAAAAAACTATAAATACATGAGATTTCTGTACTATATTTTGAAACTGTTTTGGCGAATAAAATTCCTACTTACTAGTCTTCTGTCTTCTCTCTTGTGACGTTGCGGGTTCGATCGTTCAAGTAGTCTAGTAGTACGCGGCATAGTTAGAATCAAAGCTCTAGATATAACAATAACATATATATGGATAGTCTGAGAGAGAAAATATATACATGTTAAGAAGTATCGTAAGCATAATAAATCACTCAATAAATAATAGAACTCTCTTGAATTATTTCCGTGATTGAGATTATCCAATAGATTAGGCACATAGAAAGTCAATTGTGGCATAGTATAGACCAAAAGGGAACCAAACTAAATATGCAGAGTAGTGCAGGGTGCTTGATGTTGTTGACTTTTTGTCATTCGGTCGATTCAGTACAATTCAAGAGTCCAGATAAATATGTGGTTGTCACTGTATGAACCATCGTAAGTTTTCGGAACATTGTCCTCGTTTTTTCGCAATGGAACTCGAAAATTAGAAACTAGGCAGGTAGTGGTCGGAAGAAAACATATTAAGAGATAATCCATGGTTTAAAATAGCGTAGAATGTCAAGTGGAGAATCTGATCCAAATAACTATACAGACCTCGCTTATATTAATTGCTAACCTATGTGTATTTACATTGATTAATGCCATATTTGTTAGTGCTTGATGTATTAGCAAGTTTATTTCACTGAAGCATGTAAATGTACCATCATAGCTACACATAAATATATATAGTCAGTTATTGGTATCGAACGATCAAGTAAGCTGAGTACTAACCAATATCAAAATATGACAATATAAGTGAGCATTAGTCAACAGACTAATAGAAAAATGGGCTGACGTAAGTAGGAATCAGTCTGTAAAGCTAAAATGAATATGAGAATCGATAATAGGCAGGTTTTCTTCAGTCTGTCTCACCAATGTCGAATCTCAGTCTTAGTTCTGTACTAGTGCAAATATAATGATAGACCTAATCCCAATATTGTAAATTTGTAATGATGTGACTACCTAGTCTATGAGATCCTACGTGGAAATCACGTTATTATTTACACTGACTCGTCCTATCGTGAAAATCAGCAGTACGATTTTTGGTACTTCTGAAGAACACATTTGGGATCGGGATAGAACAATATATATTTGATTTGTAAAGGTATGAATTGCACAAGAATGACCACTCCTGTAAGGCTGAACCATGCCATACCAATCATTAGTTATCACCTTTACCATTGGTGACCTTCCCGTGTCAAGTGATGGTTTTCGAGAAACCACTTGTATATTTTGAGGTAGCTGTCAGGTAGTGAATATGCTGCAATCGGTAGTGGTTTTCTTGTTAAGTCTTCGATAATCACCAGTTGGACACCAATCAATACTATCTTTTCTAGAGGCCATATACGAAGGAGATCCCCACAGGCTGTTCGATGGCCGAATAATTCCCAAGTCTATCATGTGTTCGAAATCGTCTTTGGCCAACCTTGGCTTTTCGGGATCTGATTGACGCGCTTTTGATAATACAGGTGGTCCTTTAGTCGTGATATGATGTTTAAAGTTGATGGTTACACACGGTAGTTTCGGTCATGTTTTTTACGATTCAAGATACTTGTCAAGTGTCTGTTTGAAAGACGGATAGATCATTTGTTCAATTGTGACCAGGGATAAGCTACAACCAGAAAAAAAAATTGCACAAACATATGATTTAGTATCAGTGTCCAGTAACTTCTGTTTGTTTGTGTTTACGAGTAAGTCATGGTATTGTAGCAGTTCTATACCAACGATTGGCGTGGAAACATCTGCAACAACGGAAATCCAGTTAATGGGTTTGTTTAAACCTATGTTAAGATACATATATTGCTTACCATATGTAGCCCTCTGTTTCCTATTTGCCGCCTATAATTTGAAAACTACCTCGTGTAGTTGGTAGTTAGTAGAAAAGAATAATAAAAGTATTTTCCGCAATTTTAAACATATCCTACTGATATTACTTATTTATTACTTATTCAAAGATTAGAATTAAAAATAAACAAATCAATCTTTAGGGGTTTTGTGGAGATTTCAGTATTTACATCCCGCCCCATGAGATTCGAACCAAAAACCTACCAGTCTCGCGCCAGAGCACTTAACCGATAGATCAGTAAGTCGGCATCTCGCCAGGTGGGATCGTGGATGCGCACTGCTAAGGAGTCCCACAATAGGACGAAACGACCATCCAGTGCTTCCAGGTTTTCCATGGTAGTCTAGCTTCAATTGACTCATGATTTCAACTATAAAAATCAATTCTTAATGAGTAATAAATTTGATCTGAAAACAACACTTACTGATTGATCCATTAGAAATGTCATCATAATAACTATGTGTGTGTGTGTGTGTGTTTAACACCAAACCTGTGAGTATACTTAAGGTCACTAAACTGAGATCATTTCAAGGACACTCTATCCTTAAAAAGTCTATATAGATCTATCTATGAGTATATTAAGGCATATAAAGTTCAAAATTGTACCATAAACCATCTTAGAATGCTTGATGAATTAGTCAAAGATCATCTTAGTCGGATACAAATAGTTATGATATATTACTTACTCAATAACTCATTTTCATTGATACCTCTATAGGAATTAGATAAATATCGAAAATATCCTTTACAAATGGATGATAATAAATTGGAAATGCATATAGAATTAAATAATGCAAGATATCGTCAAGCATATGAAAATATTAAAGTAAGAATTTTATAAAAAAAGATATGAAACTTATATTCATTTAGTATTGCACAAGCAAGTGGCTATCAGGACTCAGTGACCGAGTGAATAACGCGATGGCGTTTGAAGCGAAAGGTACTACTGGGTTGGAGTCTCAGAGTGAACATCAACTCTGAGATGTAGGTACATCCAGCTGACGAGTGCGAAATAGGACGAAACGTGCGTCAAACTGGATTCCACTGTTAGCCACTATCTATCTTTGCTTACTATGAAATTTATAATTTGTTTTTCATCATTTGGTTTGTAAGTGTTCGATATTGGATGTTGATCACATTAGTTTTAATGAACTCATCTAGCTGAAGGGCGCTAGGTCATGCATCCACACCAGATCATGATTTGGAACGGCATGCTCAATGCCTTCTGCGATTAATAGGCAGTTTAGATCAGTCGCCTCTCGATATATTGATAATCTATCAAATATATCTCTGAAGCTCCTCATTTCTGACTTTTGATTTTATTGGGTGAGCGCGATTCAATTTTAGAAGGTGTTACTGATAAAGTGTTGTCAAACTACAATACCTGTGGTATCTTCAGTTTCATCACTAACTAATGAACAGCTATTTCATTTTGGCTTGAGATTTTTCATTAGTACATATTCTCTAGTGCTAATCTCGTTCTGTTGATTAAGTTCTAATGTTGATCACCAGTGTAAATGAATTACTGTCATGTCCATCATGTGTTGACGTAGTTAGAGATTGAAAACAAAATCCTAAAAACAATGAATACCATTTTTATAGATAGTTTGTAACTGCTGTCGAGTCGCAATTGATTATAATCACCACTACAGGAAGATTACGTACAATGTATCGATTTGGACCCCTCGGTAGGCCAAATATCAGAAGGCTGTTGACGTTTGAAATAAGATATATTTGTTGGCGATCTCGTGGTATCAAAAGAATACCGAGACGTGCCAAAGTTTACAAGCGGAACTGCCGAGCGTAAGCGAGTTCGTGCGAGGTCACAGGCAACAGAAGGAAAAGTGTCTTTGATACAGTTAAACAAACAAGTACAGTAAAACAATCACTGGTACAATTGGTTATATTAATAATTGTTTCCATTATACCAAAGTAGGTCATTACAAGTTTTTGCCACGAACTGACATCATTTGAATACCGTTGAAAATTAAACAGCATTGGACATTTATTTCGTCGTTGTATGGAATTTTACAAGAGTATGACATAAAGAACAATTATACAAGTTCGTAAAGAGATAACAGTTCGGAAAATTAAAACATAAAGATGGTAATATAAATCATTAGTAATGGTTTTCAATATTCAAAGCTGTTGTAGAACATCAACGTTGATGGTCTATGTCGAATGATTGGGGGCCTACTCGAGTAAGACGGGAACGGTGTAACGAACAATCTAACTTCGAAGTTACACCTCGCAACCAGCACCTTACGTGGATTGCCTCATCGACACATCAAGGGATCATGGATGCTCTGAAGACTGTTCAACACAAAGGACGTTATTGCAAGAATATATTAGTTAAAGTAGATACAAGCGAAAGTGGAACCACTGCCGCATGGGCCAGTCCATGGCGTATGATTAACTGATGCGCGTTGATTGTCCTTGACCTTGACGGGGATCGATGATCTGTTCGATATTTAGTGACCCAGCTGCCGGATGATTTGGCTAAGGGTTCAGTGACATTTCACTGGCCCTACACTGTGATTTATCATTCATTTTTGGAATATAGTATCCTGAAATAATGTCTCAACAATGCCTTTTAATTAGAAACTAATCTGTAATTTCATACCCGCTGATCAAGTTATTGGTAATTTGGACTTGGTACTTTGGTGAATAATGAGTTAGCATTTAAACTGACAGGTACAAGATTTGATTCTTTGTGTGAAACTCAAAACTGAGATTCAACCACATCTAGGTGACTAATCCTCAATACAGAGTAAAGGGACTCCTGAAGTCCACTGCAAACTATAAAACAAGCAAACTAAAGACTGGAAGTTGAGATCAATGTATATGTATATATAGGATAGCTAGTCATATATGTAGTTAAGATAAAGTCATAACTAATGATAAAAGTAATTGATGTTTCGATTGAACTACCCAGTTGTAAAACGTATCCCAGTGAGTGAAAGTTAGTAGATTAGTAAAAAAAGGGATTATATAATTTGTTAAATTGTTTCTGGACTACTACTGTTGCTACAGTAAACAGTTGTTAACCATACTTTCCTTCTGTAAACGGAGGTCACATCGGAAATACTTGATAGTGATAGCTTCTCCATAGTAACTGTAATTTGGGATTTGAGCGACCCACTTGTTGTGCATTATCTACCAACTGTTTATCTGTCTTGTTAGTGAAAATCTTCTTTTACATGAAGAAATTCAACCTAACTATAGTAATTGTTGACAATTTATCACTTCTATTAATAAGAAAGAGACAAGTTGTGCAATTAACATATGTAAAATAATATTCACTTAGTATTGCTTGTTTAAATCTTACCATTGATGTTTAGGACTGCAATTGATCAGTCTCTAATTGGCATATGTGCATGCTGTGCGCATTGACTCGATATAGCCTTAATTCACAAGCATGGTAAACAATGATGGATAGTGGCTAGCAGTGGAATCCAGTTTGACGCGCGTTTCGTTTCAATTGGGACTCGTCAGCTAGATGTACCTGCATCTGAGTTGATTTTCACTCTGAGACTCGAACCCAGTACCTTTCGCCTCAAACGCCATCACGTTATCCACTTGGTTTCTGAGTCCTGATAGCCGCTTACTTGTGCAATGAGGTGAAGTTTAAATTCACTTAGTATTGTTTATTTGAATCTTCCCAGAGTCCCAGAGTGAACATCAACTCTTAGATGCAGGTATATCCAACTGACGAGTCCCAAAGAGGACGAAACGCGGGTCCTGGATTCCACTGCCAGCCACTATCCATCTTTGCTTACAATACGTAAAATAGTTTGCTTTCATATGGGTCTTTATACCCTTTTTGGTTATTAGAAGTAACTAATCAAATGTTAATTTATTTTTCGTGTTCATTAACATAGGGTATTTTTGTGTTTTATTTGTGATCCATATAGGCATTAAAACAATATACAGAATCATCCAGCCGATCAATACAAACAACAACTGATGTAGGTTAGTTTTAATATTATACAAGATAATTATTGGGATGAACGAGGCAAAATTAAATTGTTTAACTCAATGTTATCTTTGGTTAACATGACTTCCGTTTATTTAAATCAATATGATGATTATTCAGTGTAATATTTGCTTTGTTTCCAGTGTGATGTTTTATTCGGTCTCGGACGCGAGAGCTTAACCTCTAGACCAATGACTCGGTATCCAACAGTGTTGATGTCTAACTTCAATCAATCCGCGAAATTGAGCGACACATCCACCATTGTCCTTAGTGATTTACTATCTCACAACAGACAGGGTTGAACTCCACTGGTCACTGCTTCACACTAGAACTGCATATGTTGAATAATATCAGAAGAGGTTTTTGTAGATATTATAGTAATTTTAATAGTTGAGATCATGAGTCAATTAAAGCTAGACCATCATGGAAAACCTGGAAGCACTGGACGATCTGGCGAAGCGAGATCGTGGATGTGCACTTCTGAGGGGTCCCACAATGGGACGAAACGGCCGTCCAATCCTTTCAGGTTTTCAATGGTTGTCTAACATCGATCGATTCATGATCTCAATCAAAA
Organism: Schistosoma mansoni; assembly: GCF_000237925.1. Classification (NCBI taxonomy): domain Eukaryota; kingdom Metazoa; phylum Platyhelminthes; class Trematoda; order Strigeidida; family Schistosomatidae; genus Schistosoma; species Schistosoma mansoni. The sequence continues at coordinate 650,474 of NW_017386037.1, read as the reverse complement.
TATAAACGACCAGGGTCGTTGCGTTTTGTGTTTAATAAATCTTCACTCGTACCAGTCTTTATGTTTTAATTTTGCTTCGTGGGAGTTGCAGTGGTTCCTAGTTTCATAAGTATAAATAAATACCGATTTCGACATAACAATTAGCGATGGGAATACTAAAAATCTGAACTTATAACAATACAACTTTTACATTTCAAGTAGGCATACCATTTACTATTTTATCACATATTTTAGCAGACAGATAGGAAACTACAAAGACCGATATTAACTAACTATCAGGTAGGTTAAAACAATAAATAGGTAACCGCTATATTTAGATTTTCAGTCGGTTTTCACTCACCAACAATACATAAATAGGAAACTTTAGCTCTTTATAAACCACAAACTAAAACATTCACGAATTATTGAGTAAGTTACCTGGTTGTATAACTCCGCCTGTAGCCCCTCCAGGGGCTACTGCCGGTCCCAAGCCCGGATAAAGGAGGAGGATTGGGTATGGAATTAGCAACTCCATCCCGTAGAAAACTAACTCGCTAAAAAACACTACCTGGTTGTATGTTTAAAAAAGTGATTGAATAATTTTAAACATACATTAACGTAACGAAAAGACGGGACTTATTCTTTATTTAACAAATGAATAAAGACATTTAAAATGAATCAAGATTATCATTGTTGAAAGCATGAATCAATTGAAGCTAGATCACCAGGGAAAGCCTGGAAACACTGGACGGCCGTTTCGTTCTATTACGGGACTCCTCAGCAGTGCTCACCTACCACCTCGTCTCACGAGATTCGAACCCATGACCTACCAATCAAGATTACTTAGACTATCACCCAGGATATTACATGGTATTATATAAACTCTCATGACTGTTATTTTATGAAGTAAGAGAACTAAATAAATGAGGTCATTGTTTTTCGAATGACTTTTGCTTTAACTCTTGAACCACTTCAAATTTAAGAACATTTGTTTAATTCGGAATATGCTCTTTACTATTCAAATCACTACCACCGGTATACGAGTTATAGCATGTAGGTAACTTTCCAATTACTTACTTACTTACTCCTGTTACTCCCAATCGAGCATAGGCCGCCGACTAACATTCTCCAACGCACTCTGTCATGGGCCTTCTTTTCTAGTTCTATTCAGTTTTGGTTCATTCTCTTCATGTCTGTCTATATTTCTCCCAGTAATGTGTTCTAAGGTCTTCCTCTTCTCCTTTGGCCTACAGGATTTCATGTGAGGGCTTGTCTTGTGACGCGATTGGGTGATTTCCTCAAAGTGTGCCCAATCCACTTCCATCGCTTCTTCCTCATTTCTTCATACACTGGAATCTTGTTTGTTGTCTCCCACAGTAGAATCTTGCTGATAGTGTCTGGCCAATGGATCCGAAGTATCTTGCGTGGACAGCTGTTAATAAACACTTTTATCTTCTGGGTGATGGATTTCGTAGTTCTCCACATTTCTGCCCCATACAGTAGAACTATCTTGACATTTGTATTGAAAATTTCCACTGCATACATGAATGTAGACGAAATATACAACTTCCTGCTTGATCAAGTCAAGGATGTATTAGCTGAATTTCTTATAGTTGTGAAGGGTACTGATATTATACGGTGTGCTATGAGCTAACTGCCTCAACTGACTACTTGATCAAAAACACAAGAGTGAGAGATAAAGTGTATTGGGTTAACGAATAAAATACACAAATCCTCTTTGATATGTATACCACTCTAATCCTTAGGAAATTGGTCCATCTCTTAGCCAATGAAACGCATTTATCCTTCGGGTTACTTCTGATTGGCTCTCCATATCACTTTTTTCGATGTCATCATGTTATAACGTATGGATTCGTAATTTATATGAATGTGCAGTTAGAGAGGTAGTGGATTTATTGATCGGACGCCAATGATGATACTTGAAATCGTACGAGCAGTCTTGATTGCTTATCGGCCCTTCCTATCTGCCTAGGCCAGCCCGTTAAGTGCAGAACACAAATAACAGCCTCGGCAATATGAATCATTATTTACAAACATACTGAGTTTTTATACAAACCAAAGTAATCAATAAACTGATTATAACTCAAGATTTGTATGATAATAAATCAAAGATCAAAATAAAGATCATGATAAGAGAAATACGAATATGAATAGTTTAGTTACGTAATAATTGTACAATAGGAAATAGGCATAATACATTGGTCGATAAATAGTCCTTATAGTTACCATTCATAATTCACCAGGGGATATAACACATCACATTATTGACTCTTAAATAGCCTCAATTAGCTAGTAACAATAATAATAATAGTGTGGTGTGTGCTGCTTATGTAGACATACATAAGTAGTATGCAACACTGATCAGAAATGGAATACCTGTTAAAAGGAGGTTGGGAAGAATGAACTGAAGAAAATAGAGAGAGAGAGAAACATAAAGGAAATTGAGGAGTGGAAGAATTACGAAGGATGTGAAAGACAATTAGACGGATGATTTGCAAACGAAGTATTTAATGTATGGTTCCCATATTTTAGGAAAAAATTGGTTGCCCCCACCTGAGTTCTCGTTCACTACATTATTAATAGCATTAATGTAGTGAACATGAACGTCAGTGGGGACAACCGGATGTACTACAAAAGACAAACTTACAGAACATCTTACTAAAATCTTGTCTCAGACTTTACTGTCCCTTTATCTCCATACCAATTGCTTTGTGTTTCTGTTTTTCTTAATCTTCTACTGCCAGATATTCTACTCTTGACTCATGATATATACTACTTATAACTTATTATAGATCGAAAAAATGATATGGAAAGTTTCATGAAAATGATGATGCTTCAACAATTTCAACAACAAAATTTATTATATCAATCTGCCCTATTAAATACATTAACTAAAGGTTAGTAAATGATTGGTTTAATCATTATTATGGTTAGTTGTTTTTGTGTGCATAGTAGTTTAATGTTAATTTAAGGTTAGACATAGTTAACATCTTAGACTGATCTTGGTTAAAGAAATATCGGGAACTAGGCAACACTGGAAAGTAATTTTGGTCCTAGTATCGGACCCCTCAGGAATGCCTAACCATGATCTCGTTACTTGGGATCAAACCCGCAAATGTTCAACCTTCAAACCACCGAGTCAGCATCCAAAGGTTTGCATTGGTTAAGTTTAATCAATTTGCAATATCACACCACCGTATTGCAATTTACTCGATGAATAACTATCTTATATACGACATGGTCTAAATCTGCCGGTCACTGCTTTTCATTAGAACTCCGAGATTACCATTGGAAGCACAAGAATAATTACTGTAAGGGAGATTTCCTGAACCTTATAAACAGTGCTGAGGAGCAACATACCAAGACGAAACGGCTGCTTAATGTTTCCTGGTTTTTAATATTTGTCTAACTAATATCAGTCCATGATGTTAACTATGAAATTCAAAAAAACCGTCATAAACCTCATTTATTATTCCATGGAACAATCATTTTGTAGTACTTTAGGTTACTTTTCTATACAGCCATAAGAATGGTGAAGCCTAGTAGGCCCTTCTGGAGAAAAGTGCTACATTTAAGCACGGCACAACTACCGGGGCGGGATAGCTGTTTCTGCACTGCTTACGCAGAACCATTACATAATACTCACAACTCATTTTTGTTTTAATTTTTTATTATTTTTTTTTGGGTAGACTCATTTTTTTTATCACACTTTTGAACCCTCAATAGTCATGCAATGACTCTTTGTAGCATTCGTAATCGTTTGCGGGTATTGGTAAAGTGGTTAATTAGACCGATCTCCACCACCCACATTACCGCTCACGTTAGTACATGGTATGGTTGCCATGATCCATGAGTCACGGCGAGGACGTGTGAGTCGGATTTTGCCTCCCACTTTTCTATATAGCTATCATTATTAAAAAAAGGAGTTTATGCTAGTTATTGAGTTTAAAAATATTAAAAATCATTAACTGACTTCAGCTAGACAACGGTTGTATATCAGGAAGTGCCTGAGGGCACTGGTTTAATTTTGATTTGGTATTGCTATCTGCGATATTTGCTTCACTGCTAAAAGGAAATGGACCTCACCGGTTAGACGTTCTTTAGAACTTTAGAGATTCTTCTGAAATTAGATATACATAAACATATAGACCTTTTATAGAGACTCTTAACCACCTTTCTGTTGCTCTATTTGAAGGCTTAGGGGGGGGGAATTTCTACAACTCGTCAGTCATGTAAAACAACCGAATTACCAAGTTTGTGAGTTGTGCTGTTAGTGATATAGAAGGTAAAGTAAATTTGATTTTTACCGATGTTTTTGAAAAACCTGGTAGACAGATAAAGAATGTATTTGTAGTAATTAAGCCGGTCCTAAGATCAGGATTGTGACTTTGTAACCAATGACTAGAAATTAGCTACAATTCATTTGTATGAATAACTTTTATCATATTCAAACAAATACTTACTTACTTACCCCTGTTACCCTCGTGGAGGAGCATAGGCCGCTCACCAGCATTCTCCCTCCAACTCTGTCCTGGGCAATCCTTTCCACTTCTTTCCAGTTGTTATTCATCGTTTTCATATCTGCTTCTATTTCCCGGCGTAATGTGTTTTTTGGCCTTCCTCTTTTCCGTTTCCCTTCCGGATTCCAAGTTAGCGCTTGCCTCGTAATGCAGTTTGGTAATTTCTTTAATGTATGTCCAATCCACTTGCAACATCTTTTTCTAATTCAAACAAATGGCTAGTTCCAAATCAATAGTTTGTTAGAATGAATAGCTGAGGAGTTCCCGTTAATCAATCATATATAAAGAGTACTTTATCTGGTTTGAAATTCTTCAGATGAATTTACTTTCAATTCAGTATTATTCGATGCCTTCAATATTCAAGTAAGACAAGTGACTTATTGGATGCCAGGAATGAAATAGTATTTCTTACATTCTTACAACTAATTTATTATCAAAAAAAGGATAGGGATGTTTATAAGGGGTTATGTGATTTTCATAGTTGAAAGCGTCAGTCAATTGAAGCTAGACCATTAGAGAAAACCTGGAAGTACTGGACGGCCGTTTCGTCCTATTGTGAGACTCCTCAGCAGTGCGTATGTAATTGTCAGAAACTTCATCAATAAACTTATCGATTTTACTTCTATACTATTTTCTTTTGTAATCTAGAAGAACGTGCACAATATATAACACATTATTTTCCATATGGAGATATTATGAAATCAGATGTTGAACGTGAAAAGAAACTATTAGCTTTGGAGAATAAAGACGGTAAGGAAATAGGATTTTTATTCTGGATTTATTGGATTTCTGTATTATGATATTATAATTACAAGTGTAAATAGATTGTGTATTTATCTAACTAACTAACTAACTAACTAGTTAGTACCCTGGTACGGCAAAGAGTGAGGAGGGGCCACCGTCCCTATCGAAATGCTCTCAAACGGCCACGCATATACAGCCTCTACCAGGGAAGTACTACTCACTGCCTTCTCGTGTCACAGGTGTTGTTTACGAAATTGAGAGGACGAAAAGCGAATATCCGGCACTTTAACCGGGTTGGTGGACATGGAAAGTACACCTAGGGGAGTTGGAAAACCCTGATTCCAAACCAATGGTGCAAATGGGATCCAGTATCCTGAGGGAACAAATGGCGTATGAATCATTCGTTGGTCACCGGCTACCATGGGGCTGCATCTCCTCACGATGCCCCACTGCCTTATGGATCAGATCTTTAGGGTCAAAGGCTCCGGGTGTGGTTCCCTAAGAAAACCCCCTGGGCAGTATCATAGCCCTCACACAAATCAAATGAAATATATATTGAAGCTATTACATATGAATCCCCCCTTTTTTGGGGGGGGGGGAATGTGAATTTGGTTGAATGATACAAATTTCATTTTATTTTACAGCTAGAAAACGTAATCGATCATTTCAAAGTTCCAGTGGATTACAAAATAATGGTATACAAATTAGTTTTCCCTTATTAACAAAAACAAAACATTTTTTTCATAGAAAATGCAAGTAAACTGCGCATCTTTGGTTATATTCACTTATTTGCAGTGATTATAAAGCAATCAATGATACAGGTAAATTACAGTTTCCAGTTGTATGGACGAGTTCCTTTTTGTAGTTTATGATTACTTACTTACTTACTTACGCCTGTTACTCCTAATGGAGCATAGGCCGCCGACCAACATTCTCCAACCCATTCTGTCATGGGTCTTCTTTTCTAATTCTATCCAACTTTTGTTCAGTCTTATCATGTCTGTCTATATTTCTCAGAATATGGTGATTAGGGATAAAGTATATCTGCAATTTTAACAAGAGAGCTAATGCTTACAATTAGGTTCGAAATCTTATCATAGGCTGAACAAGTATAACATTGACCACTACTCATTGTAAGAATGTGATTTTGAGATAAGGGATTTGTGAAGATTGTTGTAGATCATTGTTAATTTTCATCACAAACTCTTATGAATTATGAAACTATTGTAAACAATTAAGAACTAAACAGGTGTTTATGCCATAGTATCTGACTTCGTAGGAGTACTCACTGACGGTCTTCAGGTTTCACGATTAGTATATCCCAATAAAATCAATCAATTATCATCTACAATTCAAACTATTGATGATATCTATTTCATTCCCTATCCGATTTAAATCCACCATTTGTATTCCAACGTCACTTAACAACAGGTAAGAAAATGATAGTATAAGAAGGGGTTTTGTGAAGATTTTAGTAATTTTACAGTTGAATTCATGAGTCAATTAAAGCTTGACTACCGTGGAAAACTTGGAAGCACTAGATGGCCGTTTCGTTCTATTGTGATACTATTCAATTTACTGAAGAATTCAACTATAAAATTACTATAATCTCTACAAAACCTCTTCTGATAATAATCAACATATGTTCAACAGTGACTGGCTTCAAGAGATATTTCCCGGAGGTCTAGTGAGAAGCAATGACCAGTAGAGTTTAACTAGGTCTGTTGTGAGATAGTAACCCACTTAAGACAATGGCGAACGGATCATCAGTTTCGTGGATTAGTTGAAGTAAGACATTAACATAGTTGAATGCCAGCTCAGTGGTCAGAGGTTAAACGTTTGCTTGCATGACCGAACGTCCTGGATTCAAGTTGTGGATCGTGAATGCGAGCCGCTAAGGCGTCCCATACTAGGACGAAACGGTCCTCCAGCGCTTGCAGGTTTTCAGTGGTGGTCTAGCTTAAATCAACACATGAATTCAACTATGTAATCGAGGGCGATTGGTAACCAGAACATTAATAACAGCAAATGATCGTTTACTCGTTATCATTAGTTTTATACAACTGTAAATATTGTATGTGCTTATGAGTTACATTTCAAATGGAATAATCAAATAAAATCAAGCTTCTACAGTGGATTACCAATTATAACACCTTTATAATAATCGTTATTTTAGGAAATTTGTATTTTTAAATGAGTTGAAAAACAAAACAAAATCATTTGGTATTGTTTGTTTTGAATCTTCTCATTAGTGTTTAGGACTACAACTGATCAGTTTCTTATTGGCCTATATGCATACTACCCGTATTACCTCGATATTGCCTGAAGTCACAAGCATTATAAACAAAGATGGATAGTGGCTAGCAGTGGAATCCAAGACGCATGTTTCATCCTACTTGGGACTCGTCAGCTGTATGTAGTTGCAGGTGGCTATCAGGACTTAATAACTAGGTGGATAACGCGATGGCGTTTGGGCAAACGGTACTGGGTTGGAGTCCCAGAGTGAAAATCAACTCTGAGATGCAGGTACGCTCAGCTGACGAGTCCCAAATAGGAAGAGACGCGCACTCTGAATGAATGTATGGTTTGCTGTTCAAACTAACAGATATGAATGATTACAGGTTTTAAAACTTCAAAAAGCGGTTATACAAAATGTTGAATTTCTTTATACGTATGACTTTTAGTTTTTCCTCACCTATTTTTATATATTAGTTATACTACTGAAATATATTGAATAGTTTAGTCAGTCAGCTATAACGTAGAACCAGGCACATATATGCAACGGTCCAAGTTGCTATACCTCGTTAGCACAACAAGATGAACACCATATTCATAGAAGTAGCTAATTAAATGGTAGCAATATATAAAATAAAGATTGTGTATAAAGATATAATACAGGAAGAGTTAGTAGGTAGAAAGGAAGATACAAAGTAATTTTAATATCACAGTTTAGGGGAAGACAAGGAATGTATACACCACACCATTGTGGTCGATCCTGAGCCATGTCACCCAGTCTCCAACCCTTGGTCACGATAGTCACGCGGACCCCAACCAAGTATTCTGCATCTACCAACATGGCTAAGACCAGAAGTTCGTGACTTCAAGCACTGATACCACGTTTTGGTTTGACCGCCAACCATCCCCAATACTAGTCAGCATAATGCGTCGTGGTAATCGGTATTCTGGCATATATAACACGTGGCCCAACTATCTTAGTCAATGAAGACTTCCAACCTCATCAACTGATCTACCATCATTCCCTAATACCTTGCGTCTAACTTAATTGTTCCTTACATGGTGATTCCAGTAGATGTGAGAACTATTTCTAAGACGTCTGTGATCAAACACTAGTAACTTACTAGTATCTTCTACTCTTAATGGTCACGTTCTGCGGCCATAAAGTAGAAGAGAACAAACTGCTGCGCAGTATAATCGTTCCTTGAAAAGTTCATTTCATTACCAACTGTTTTAATTGAACAGTGCATCATGCATTCTCGTTGTAGTATTCCTGAATATTTCCATCAGATTTATTCTACCGTAGTTAGAGTCGTTCGTTACTTTCAACAGTACTTCTCATTTTCAGATATTCACTGATGTTTTGCTTAATTGTAATGATTCCTATTTTTCGCCTTCGTAAATCCCATTTTATTTGGGGACAGGCATTATGCTTTTATATAGTAATTAATAGTTGTTTAAACGATCCTATGTTTTTTTTATTATGAGAAGGGGTTTTGTGGAGATTTCAGTATTTTCATAATTGAAAGCGTGAGTCAATTGAAGCTAGACCCCCAGGGAAAACCTGGAAGCACTGGACGGCCAACTCGTCCTATTGTGGGACTCCTCAGCAGTACATATCCTCGACCTCGCTTTGAAGGATCCGAACACAGGACCTATTAGTCTCGCTCCAGAACACTTAACCGATAGACCACTAAGACGTCATCCGATGGTGTTTCTGTCTAACTCCAACCATTCCACGAAGTTGAGCAACCATTCACCAATTGTCTTCAGTGAGTTCCTATCTCACAATTCATTCGTTTTTATTTGAATTTAGTAATTACCCAAGTCGTTCAGAATAACGATGAAAGCTCCAAGACCAAACCATCCAGCCCAGCGAACGAAACTTCATCAAAATCATCCACTTGAGCTACAAATCTTCTTCACCATTCCCTAAGCCATTAGGCTAGGTGTTTCAATACAATTAATACGAATCTCAACTAGATAGGACCTCAAATGATAACTGTCGCGTTTCATTTAGTCGAATAATCATTCAGCCAAAGTTAATCAATGCAAATTAGAGAGTCATTCAACTGTTACATATGTATTTAGTAGATCCTTGATTTGTGTTATCTCTTCTCATAATTTGCTATTATTTTTCAGCCTCCTTTTAGATTATCAAATGAAGCAAGTTTTACAATAATGCTACGTTATTCAGTGAATTATCTAGCTGATAGTCTGAAAGATGTAAGTTTTATGGAACGAAAATCAAAGTAGCCACTATTCAGAATTTGTAATCATCTTATACTGGAAGGCTCTCTTTGTATATATTGATTATCTACTTACTTACGCTTGTTACTCTCAGTGGAGAATAGACCGCAGACGAACATTCTCCAACCCACTCTGTCCTGAGTCTTCCTTTCTAGTTCTATCCAGTTCTTGTTCATTCTTCTCATGTCTACCTCCATTTCCCGGCGTAAAGTGTTATTTGGTCTTCCTCTTCTCCCTAAACCTTCAGGATTCCATGTGAGGGCTTGCCTCGTGACGCAGTTGGGTGAATTCCTCAATGTGTGTCCTATCCGCTTCCATTGCTTCTTCCTCATTTCTTCATCCACTGGATGGAATCTGGTTTGTTGTCTCCCACAGTAGAATGTTGCTGATAGTGTCTAGCCAACGGATCCGAAGTATGTTACGGATCCGAAGTATGTTGCATAGACAACTGTTGATAAAAACAAATAAATGAAATGATGAATTCTATTGACGATACTATTCTCGCTCATATTAGAAGCAAGACAATTTACACTATTATTATTATTATTACTATTATTATTATTATTATTATTATTATTTACTACGTCGCTTTCTCACCCCCTTTTATCCCCAATTTGTGTAACCCTACTTTTCAACTTATACAGCAGCTCGCTCTTGGTGGAAAATCTATCCTATCTAAACGATCTCCAGTCACTGTCTGGTTGAAAGTGAATGCTTCCACCGATTACGAATACTGAAGCAGTCTTTCTGAAACCACGTACGCCGTTCAAGCTGGCTTCCTTCAACGTTCGCACACTAATGCAGATCAGACAACAGATGGGGCTGGCTATGTCTTTGGAAGGTCTTAATGTTGACGTTTGTTGTCTATCTGAGACCCGTATTCAAGACTCTAGTGAAGTACTACAAATTCGTTCTCCATCTGTCGCCTCGAAAGGCTTGTTTCACGTGCGCTTATCCGGGGACCCTGTGGCATCTTCGTCTGGTCTTGCTGGCGTTGGTGTCGCACTAAGCGCTAGAGCTGAGGCAGCACTAATCGATTGGATCCCCATTTAACAGTTGGTTATGTGCTGTTAGATTAGAAAGTTCCATCAAAGTGAGAAGAAATCAGCGTGAGAATCGGTGTCTTTTCGTCATCTCCGCCTATGCCCCGACAGATTGCAGCCCGGATGCAATCAAGGATGAGTTTTACCACCAGTTAACAGTTCTTCTCCAGAAAGCGCGTTCGACAGATATTGTAGTACTAGCCGGAGACTTGAATGCTCAGGTCGGGCGTCTAGGCACAGAAGAGAGTCGTCTAGGTGGCTGATGGGGACTTGTTGGTCGCAGGGAAGATAACGGGGACCGTTTGCTGCAACTGTGCACAGACCACAACCTGTTTCTGGTTAGCACTAACTTCCGGCACAGTCATCGCCGGTGTGCCACCTGGCGTCCTCCCTCTGCATCCCAAGCCTGGACTCAGATTGATCACATCGCGATCAGCTACCGCTGGCGTGGTTGTGTACAAGACTGCCGCTCTTTCTGGAGTACTTATCTGGAGTCTGATCATGCCCTGGTCTGCGCCAATCTCACCTTACTTTTCAGTGGCCGAAGGATTGACCACCACCAACGGATCGATGTTAGTAAACTGGCTGCAACTTCTGTTGCACGTAAGTATCGAGCGGAGCTAGCCTCTAGGCTAGCTACCATCCCACCGAAAAGTATAGATGAGCATTGGTTGCATCTTCACGACGCCATGAAAATGGCGAGTAAAGCCGCTTGCGGCTTCGCGAAACGTCCCGCTTACAAGCACTGGGTTTCTTCTGGCTCCTTACAACTGATGGAAGCCCGTCGGTCTACTCTGGGTGACCGTGAGTTTGACCACAAACAAACGCTGTTACGTAATGAAATCGGGCAAAGCTTGCGTAAGGACCGAGAAGCCTGGTGGTCGGAGCGTGCTAATGAGATGGAAGCAGCAGCTGCATCTGGTAACTGCCGGAAGCTCTTCCAACTCATCCGAGCCACTGGCAGCAAGAAGTCTGGTGTGAGTGAAACAATCTGCGAGGATGATGAGATGCCAATCACTAACATCTCTCGACGTCTTGGACGATGGGCGGAATTTTTCGAAGGGTATTTCAACTGGCCTGCTGCTCCGGCAGCATCAACCAGTTTGTCCTGCCCCCCATGGCCGGTGACGACTGATCCACAAAACGAGGCGGAAGTCCGCAAGGAACTCCAACTCTTGAGGCGCTACGAATCACCAGGCCCAGATGACTTACCTCCGGCTCTTTTTAAAGATGGTGGTGACTTTCTGGCTAAGGAATTGACTGTGTTGTTTGCAAAGGTTTGGGAGCAAGAAAGTGTTCTAACATCATGGAATGAGTCAATAGTCGTCCCTATCTTTAAAAAGGGTTCACGTTGTTCCTGCAATAACTATCGGGGGATAAGTCTACTTCCGATTGCGTCCAAACTATTGGCTTCTGTCATTCTTCGTAGGTCGTTTAAAACCCGAGAACGATTGACTCGCGAGGAGCAGGCTGGTTTTCGTTCTGGTCGAGGATGCATTGATCACATCTTCACCCTCCGCCAAATGTTAGAACACCGTCATACTTATCGCAGGCCAACAATCGTAGTGTTTCTTGATATCAGGGCTGCCTTCGATTCGTTGGACAGGACTGTTCTCTGGGATTGTCTATTGAAGAAGGGTGTGCCTGAGAAGTTCATTAACATCTTAAAGGCCCTGTATACGAACACCTCAGACAGAGTGAGGGCATACAACCACCTTTCTCCCTTGTTTCATTCGAGCAGTGGGGTTAGGCAGGGTTGCCCGATCTCACCATTCCTCTTCAACTTTGCCATCGATGACATCCTGGAAACAGCTCTGATGGATGTAAGTAATGGCGGTGTGGATATGTTGCCTGGAGAACGACTTCTCGACCTCGAGTATGCGGATGATATTGTCTTACTGTGCGATAATGCCCAAGGCATGCAATCCGCACTTAATCAGTTGGCAATCAGTGTCCGCAGGTACGGCATGTGCTTTGCACCCTCCAAGTGCAAAGTACTCCTACAAGACTGGCAGGATTCTCATCCTGTACTCACCCTGGATGGTGAGCAGATTGAAGTAGTTAAGAAGTTCGTGTATCTAGGTAGCTATATAAGTGCTGGTGGTGGCGTGAGTGATGAGATTGATGCACGTATAAGGAAAGCCAGAGCGGCTTATGCCAATCTGGGCCATCTTTGGCGCCTTCGTGATGTTAGTCTGGCTGTAAAAGGTCGGATCTACAACGCGTCGGTGAGAGCAGTTTTCCTCTATGCTTGTGAAACCTGGCCTCTCCGAGTTGAGGATGTTAGACGTCTCTCTGTGTTCGATCATCGTTGTCTCCGAAGGATTGCTGACATACAGTGGCAACACCATGTTAGTAATGCAGAGATTCGGCATCGTGTGTTCGGGCGCCGAGACGATAATTCAATTGGTGTCACCATCTTGAAACATCGACTTCGGTGGCTTGGACATGTTTTACGAATGTCGTCCCAGAGACTTCCACGTCGTGCATTATTTGCCGACTCTGGGACTGGTTGGAAAAAGCGGAGAGGAGGTCAGTGTATGACATGGTGTCGTGGCATGAAAGAAAGCTGGAAAGGGCTAGCTTCTGTTGGTCCTTCACGACTCCCTGGCTGGGGTCCGAGAGATGGTGCAACACAGTGGCTAGAGACGTTATCGGATATGGCTAAGAATAGAAGCCAGTGGCGATCCTGCTGCAACCTTCTTTTACTTTCTACATAAAGAGTGGTTCTAACTTTCTTAACTGAAAGAGTCTTCTGGTTGTACATTTCAGTCCGCCTTATCTTTTCATCCCTTCTCTTCCTACTTTCATTATTTTGTGTGGTGCATATGTATCTGGTGCCCTTTTGTACCAATATATATATGTTTAAATAAATAAATAAATAAATAATGATAAACATCTGTATCTTCTGGATGATGGGTTTCGTAGTTCTCCACGTCTCCGCTCTATAAAGTAGAACTGTCTTGACATTTGTATTGAAAATTCTGATCTTGGTGTTGGTTGACAATTGTTTTGAGTTCCAGATGTTCTTCAGTTGTAAATATGCTCAATCAAAAAATTGATAAATTTCAATAAAACTGTGTAATGAGTTTTAAAATTTCAGTGTAAACTATTATCCATGACATGTAGAACTATTTAAAGAGATAGTATGTATTTTTAGAATCTTAGCGAATCAATATAAAGTAAATCCAACGTTTCGTTTGGCAATGTGGTTCAAGCATCTTCAAGGGAATAAAATCAAACATCAAAACTTCAGTTCACTGTATATTGAGTAGATCATCCGATCAAATTCATTCGCTAAGATTTTACAAATGTATTATTTTTTTATATAGTTGAAAGCATGAGTCAGTTGAAGCTAGACCACCATGGAAAACCTAGAAGTACTGGATCTCCGTTTCGTCACAGTGTGGAACTCCTCAATTGACTCATGATCTCAACTATATAAAAAAATTACTAAAATCTCCACAAAACCCCTTTCTGAAAATGTATTATTCCTTATTAATATCTCAGATCCATTTGGAGCCCAAATTTAGACGACAGTTCTTGTGTAGATCTATTCATTTTGGAAGTTGCTTTCTTATCATAAGCTGATATTGGCTGAGAAGTGATTTTTCTCTAAGATGAATTGAATAGTTGTTGCATCTTACAATGATTTCATCAATCAATTAGTCAATTGAAGCTAGATCACCATAGAAAATCTGGAAGCTCTGGATGGCCGTTTCGTCACAGTGTGGAACTCCTCAATCGACTTATGATTTCAACTATATAAAATTATTAAAATCTCCACAAAACCCCCTTTCCGATTCTTCAATGAACAGAAATCTATAATCAAAACCAAATTCAATTAACATCTACTAATTACATAAACAATCATTTGATTTTCATAGTTGAAAGCGTGAGTTAAATGAAGCTAGACCACCATGACAAACCTGAAAGCATTGGATGGCCGTTTCGTCCCAGTGTTGAACTCCTCAACAGTTTCCGCATCCACGACCTTGCCTCGCAAGATTCGAACTCAGGACCTACCAGACTCATGCTTTCAACTATGAAAATACTAAATCTCCACAAAAACCACTATTCTGATAATCAATTGATTATTGAGTAACTCTGATTTTTCATTTGTTTTATCAGATAAACAAAGATCTTGGAAAGAAATTGAATTCAATGAATATGAATAAAGAATATCAATTCTCTTCATTATTAAATAGTAAATTAGATAATAAACAACAGAAAACATTAAAAATGGAATTACAAGATATACTTGATAGTATACTAATTGAGCTAACTGAAAAATTGGTAATTACATTTGTAATTCTTATTACATATAGATGAATATAAGTATAGTGATAACTTTTCATAGTTGAAAGCGTGAGTCAATTGAAGCTAGACTACCAGAGTAAACCTGGAATCACTGGACGGCCGTTTTGTTCTATTGTGGGACTCCTGGAGTTCTAGTGAGAAGCAGTGACCAGTGGAGTTCAAACCACGTCTGTTGTGAGACAGGAACTCACTGAAGACAATTGGTGAATGGTTGCTCAACTTCGTGGATTGGTTGGAGTTAGACATAAACACCATGGGATGCCGGCTCAATGGTCTATCGGTTAAGCGCTCTGGCTCGAGACTGGTAGGTCCTGGGTTCGATTCTCGCGAGGCGAGATCGTGGATGCGCACTGCTGAGGAATCCCACAATAAGACGAGTTGGCCGTCCAGTGCTTTCAGGTTTTCCCTGGTGACCTAGCTTCGATTGACTCATGATTTCAGCTATGAAAATACTAAATCTCCACAAAACTCCCTCTGATAATGATAATTGTTAAATAATAGGTTTTATCATTTTACGACTCTGAATGCTCTGGTATGATCGAGGGTGGAGAGAGTTCATGCCCTCTCTCAAAATGCTCTCACATGGTAAAGCGTATACAGCTACAAACAGAGAAGTCCTACTCACTGCTCTCTCGCGGACCAGATGTTGTTTGCGAAATTGGGAGGATGTAAGGCGAATGTTCACTCATTTAACAGGGTTGGTGGACATGGAAAGTCCACCTAGGAGAGTTGGAAAACCCTGATTCCAATCCAATGGTGCACATAGGCTCCAGGATCCTGATGGAACATATGGTGTATGAACCAATAATTGGTCACCGGCTACCATGGGGCTGCATCTCCTCACGATGCCCCACTGCCTTGTGGATCAGATCTTTAGGTAGATATAATCTCTGTGGCTTGATGAGATCCCGCCGACTACGAAACTTGATAATCTTAGATTTTCATACTATTGATGTTTCATATTAGGAAAGTCATAAAGACTTTATATGAAATATAAGTGATATCTATACATATATGTATGGTTTTGCAGAAGTAAAATTGTTACCTGATATCGTAACTAGAACCACACAGTTGAAAATTTTCACTGGTCATTAGGTGTTATGTTTTGAACTAGGCAGTATGTTGTGTTGAATGTACTGGATTCCCTCTGAGAGAGTTCATGAAAGTTTACATAATAACTGAAAGCTACTCAGATATAATATGTGAAGGGTCTCAAATATATATGTCAGCTTCTTTCTGAACTATGCACTGATTATCTTGCTTAGAAAAACAGAGAAAATGACGTGCTTTAACAGTTAGAGTTGTAGTGCCGCGATTCGTTAATCGTTTACTTCAATAACCGTTATAATTCTAATCTCAACGGTGCGTAAAATCAGAAGAAAAAGGATAGCAGCAACTACAGTTTATTGTCGAATAACTCAAGTCAGAAAGTTAACAACACCTGAGCGAATATCAACGAGCGAGTGAGCGGCGAGTGAGCGGCAAGCGAGCGAGTAAACAGGCGAATAAGCGAATGAAACGAACGAGGAGTAAGCGAGCGAATAGCAAGCAATTACACAGGTAATTTATAGTCAAATTCAATAAGGGCACAGCAAAGCAAAACAAAGGCTGATAATAATATTTGCGTGCGTACATGTATGGGGAGGAGTATGAGTCATCGAATGATATTTAAGCAGTCAAGATTTCGGCTAGAGTGTCATGTGCTCTAGTGGCATAGCAGTGCAAAGAATATGCAAATTGTTACTATCCAAATAACGATGTCTGTTAAGTAAGTTATAAAAAGGGCTTAACCAAAATTGACTATAATCGGAATTGATTATAGGACAGTTGCTATGAGGTGAATGCTGATTCTGAAATACCTTCAAATTTATTTTGTCTATCATCATCAATCAATAAAATATGGATTTTTATACTTTTTAGTCTGAAAAACCATTATTTGCAATCAATAAGAAGTCAACTATTTATGCTATGTTGAAAAAGGATCAAATTTATCCGAAAAACTATTTTATTACATTAGAAAAGGTAAGTTCATGGCAAGTTACTTACTTACTTACTTACGCCTATTACCCTCCCCCCCCATGGAGGAGAATAGGCCGCTCACCACCATTCTCCATCCAACTCTGTCCTCAACAATCCTTTCCAGTTGTTATTCATCCTTTTCATATCTGCTTCTACTTCCTTGCGTAATCTGTTCTTTGGACTTCCACTTTTCCACTTCCCTTCCGGATTCCATGTTAGGGCAAGTTATTTAACTAAAAAGATTTTATTGCCCCCAAAAGCCTTGTTACGGCTGTGAGTGCGGAGAGTCCGCTCTCCCTCCCGAAATGTTCTCACATGGACACGCGTATAAAGCCTCTGCCAGGGAAGTACTACTCACTGCCTTCTCGTGCCACAGGTGTTGCTTATGAAATTGAGACGACGAAAAGCAAGTGTCCGGCGTTTAACCGGGTTGGTGGACATGGAGAGTCCACCTAGGGGAGTTGGGAAACCCTCATTCTAAACCATTGGTGAACATGGGCTCCAGTATCTTGAGGGAACAAATGGCGCATGAATCATTTTTTGATCACCGGGTACCATGGAACTGCATCTCCTCACGATGCTCCACTGCCTCGTGTACCTCAGATCTTTAGATCTAAGGTTCCGGGTATGGCCCCCTAAGAAAACCACCTGTTTCAGTCTGGGCACCTGGACAGTATCACAGCCCTCACACAAATCAAATGAGATTTGTGTGGCGCATATATATCTAGTGCCCACTCGTACCAATATTTATGTGTTTAAATAAATAATAAAATGATAGTACATAGTACATTACAACTGAGATTGAACTTGAATGGAACAACACTTAAGGTTAACTTATATCCAACTGAAGAATTTTATGGTAACATTTTCATCTGCAAGAGTACTTATCAGTTAGGACAATAGTATAGTAACATGCTAACATGATGTAACGAACTCTGATAAAACAGACTAAGAGTTTTTTCTAAACTAGTTACATGATTCAGAACAAACGACTAAGCTTATGAAAGAACTTGTATAGTAAATTATGGAGATCTATCTGATTCTTTTATGTATATTAATGAACATTTTCACGAAATACACCTACTCAAGATCGTTTTCGATCAATCAATTTAGAATACAGAACATTTTGTAGATCTATATAGATCTAATGAGTTATGCTCGATTCTATAAACTAAAAATCGATGAAATTGGCTCTTAGCTAATGCATTGGGGTTTTTAATCACTAGGCACCGGGTTTGAGCTCACACCTCTCGAACTTTAGTTTGTAAAAAGTATATTATGTGATAGTTCTTATATGAAAAGCGATTCGAGGCTGAATGAGAGAATATGTACTTGGTAAACGAATTTTTGTAAATGGTTAACACTTGCTGAAGAATATCAGAAGGGGTTTTGTGGATATTATAGTAATTTTAATAGTTGATATCATGAATCAATTGACGCTAGACCACTATGGAAAACCTGTGGTGTGACTCCTCAACAGTTCGAATCCACAATCCCGCATCGCGAGATTCAAACCAGGTCTGTTGTGAAGACAATGATGGATGTGTCGCTCAATTTTGTGGATCGGTTGAAAATAGACCATAACACCGTTGGATGTCAGCTCAGTGGTCTAGAGGTTAAATGTTCGCGCGTGAGACTGAAAGGTCCTGGGTTCGAATCTCGCTAGTCGAGATCGTGGATACCCACTGATGAGGAGTCCCACAATAGAACGAAACGGTCGTCCAGTATTTTCAGGTTCGTCCTGGTGATCTAGCTTCAATTGACTCATGATTTCAACTATTAAACTTACTGAAGACTTAATTGTCAGTATAAGTATAGTTTGAAGTGAAAATAAGATAAAAGAATAATAAGAATTGACGACAAAATTTATGGATAACTAGGCTTAATAGCTGGTTTCATTAATTCTGTTCCTAGATTCAGTCATTTTTGGACTTATCCTTAAAAAATCATCTTAGAAGGACGAGGACTAATTCTGAGATGACTATTTGTACAAAAAATTAAAAATCTATAATCTTTTAAGGTCCCATTCAGTTTCCTGTCACATATCAAATATTTAACTAATTACCTAAGTTGACTAAAACTATTTGTGAAAGGTAATTGCTAACAGCTAAACAATATTAATGCCTTAATTGTATTTCTAAACTGATAAAGTGTGGTGAGCATTTAGTAGGTGAGAGCAATTAAATGAACAAATCAATCATTCAGTATAGTTCATTTACTCTACGATCTTACTTGCCATTTAAATTATGAAACAGAAAATGACCTTGTAATTAGCCATAGTAACCAGAGAATAATCATAAAACTTAGATGAAAATTGTAAGCATAGATGAATAGTGACTAGCAGTGGAATCCAGGACGCGAGTTTCGTCCTATTTGAGACTCGTCAGCTGAATGTATCTGGGTTTGAGTCCCGGAGTGAACATCAACTCTGAGATGCAGGCACACTCAGCTGATGAGTTTCAAATAGGACGAAACCCGCGTCCTGGATTCCACTGCCAGCCACAATCCATCTTTGCTTACCATGCTTGTGAATTTAGGTTATATCGAGTCAATGCGCACAGTATGCACATACACCAATTAGAGACTGACCAGTTGCAGTCCTAACAAATCGATGAAAAGATTCAAACAAACAATACTAAATGAATTTAGATGAAAATTAATCTTCAGAAAAGGTTTTGTGGAGATTTTAATAATCTTATAGTTAAATTCATGAGTCAATTGAAGCTAGACCACTATGGAAAACCTGAAAGCACTGGGCGGCCGTTTCATCCTATCGTGGGACTCCTCAGTGGCAATGAACATCCACGATCTTGACTCACGAGATTCGAGCCCATGACCTATCAATCTTCAAAATGTATTCATAAATTCTCTTTGATAATACTAAAAAATTACTTTATATATCTCATTTTGTAATAGACTCAAATTAATTTAACTGAAACAAGGATGCTATCTACTGTTACTTTATATGAAACGAAACTACTTATATTTGGTTTAGTTTTTCTTCGAATTGTAATTATAAAAGTAAGTTTAAATATTATGATTATAGAGTTGAGTTGTTCTTGTTTTTCTTCTCCGTTAAAAAGTAGAATATATACTCCCTCGTGGAGGAGTATGGGCCGCGCATCAGTTCTGGTTAGAGTTTGTTTTAGCAAGTTAGTTTTCTATGGGATAGGGTCGCTAACCCCATGACTAACCCTCTTCCTTTACCCGGACTTGGGACCGATAGTAACTCTTGAAGAGCTACAAGCAAGGTTATTTTCTTTTATAATTCAGTACGAGACAAAGAAAGGTATATAAATACAATAGTATCCTAAAATATATGTTAACTTTAGTAAGCTCATACTATTCATCAGTAATGTTTTCTAGTATCATAATGATATTTCCATCTCTTAGTAGTATTGTGGTGTGGTCTACTTATATCCATATAAGTAGTATATGGTGTGGGTCAGACATAGAATGTATTTTGGCAGAAGACCGATGAGGAAAGAACTGAAATGAAACGCAAACGTCTGGAAAATGCATGAGCAATGGAATAAGAGAAGAAACAGTGAAGATTGAAACAATTGGTTGTTAATTTGCAAATTGACTGTTCATTGTTTGGTAATCAGAATTTATTGAGATAGTCTGTAATCTTTGCTTAAATACATTCGATTGTCCCCAACAAGTGTTTTGTTCACTACATTTGGTGTCGCTGCCAACCAGGAGGAGGAAGGGTGCTGTTCTGCGGACGCCGCTGCGGGTCTGGAGTTGAGGTGCTAGTTGGGGCAGTCTGGTGTGGAGAGTTGGCGTCGAGTGGAGTGTTCTGGCGGGGCGGCGTTGGCTGTAGCGGGTGCTGTCGACGGAGAGGAGCAGTGGGACGTGCGGCTGCTGGGCGGACATCGGATGTAGATGGCTCAGCAGGCCGGTGGAGTACGGGTGTTGAACGTCCCAGGTGCCGGGTGGATGCGGATGTTGGTGCCCCGGCAGGTCGACGGAGCTATGGAGGTCAGCGCGCCGCAGACTCGACATTCTGACGGAGAGTTTGGCACAGACTGCAGTGAAAGAAGATAGTGGCATGGCGAGCAGAACCACCGCATGAACGAATGCTTTAAAGGGGGGACGAGTGTGGTGTGGTCTACTTATATCCATATAAGTAGTATATGGTGTGGGTCAGACATAGAATGTATTTTGGCAGAAGACCGATGAGGAAAGAACTGAAATGAAACGCAAACGTCTGGAAAATGCATGAGCAATGGAATAAGAGAAGAAACAGTGAAGATTGAAACAATTGGTTGTTAATTTGCAAATTGACTGTTCATTGTTTGGTAATCAGAATTTATTGAGATAGTCTGTAATCTTTGCTTAAATACATTCGATTGTCCCCAACAAGTGTTTTGTTCACTACAGTATACCCCCCAAAAGAGTATAACTGTTAAATTTTTTTAATGTAATCAAGAATTCAGGATTGAACAGACGAAAACCTCAAAAAGGAACATGAGAGAGATTGACGTTTATCCCAATTAAATGCAAGAAATACGATGTAGTACTGCAAAGATAAATGAAATTAAAATAGTAAATACAAAGTTCACTAAATACGGAGATTCCAGTTAGGTTATCAGTTAAATATTGTGAATTTGGCGAGACTATATTTTATGGACGACCTTTGAACCAATCTTAAGTGACTTTGAGAAATGTTAGCCAATCAGTAAACAGTCAGCATAGAGTAAAAATATATTATACAAAACCAAATAATTAAAGTAGATACACTTCTTTTATATGATCCAAAAACTTGTTATTGTTAGAAAAAGGTTCAAAGGTTCGAAAGTCATAGTTCATAAGGTAGAGGAACTCATCCATATGGTTCCGTAATAGTTGGTTTCTGGAGCCATGATAAGGTCACGAAATCCCTCTCAGCCTCGACCACATAGCTTCATTATTGTTTGTGTGTACTCTGGTTGTGTTAGTTTATCATTTTTATTATGGATATGTCCCTAAAATACTCATACCACTGAAGAGACGAAGTTATACAGTTATACAGTTTGCGGCAATTAATATAATATGCCTTAGTCTCAATCTAGATCGAGCGATAAAGGCTCCTATTCTAGCAAACGTCTTCCTTCAACATATATTACATCGAAGGACAACATCACGGTAGGCTAAACAACGTCTACATGTCATTTAATATACGCAATTAAAAATACAGGAACTTCTTAGTAGTTTCATTTGTTGTAACCGCCTAATTGTTAGGTTTTCTCTAAAATTCTTTGTGAACCGATCGTACATGAGCATCAGATACTGAAATCGGCACCGTGACCTTGAAATCCCACGAACGCTTCTGATTGGCTCATCCATAAATTATAATCTCGCCGTGAATTCAAGAAAATTCAAATGAACTGACAAGGGTTATTAATAAACAAAGCAAACAACACCAATCCAGTTTGAGCTTTTCATTGTTAGGATACAACTGATCAAAGGAATATGTTTAAATCATATCCTAGAAGCTTCATAACTGGTTCTTAAGAAATTAGACGGGATAATCATAGAAGTAAAATTGAAACAATACAAATACAAGGTTTTGCGATGGTGTCCATAATACTACGGTTTAAACACCCAGGCAGAATCATAGCCCAGATATAACTCAAATGACTTGTATAACGCATATGTATTCGATGCCTCTTTGTACCAATATTTATGTAATGAAATAAATAAATAAGCCATAAAATATTGAGATAGAAGGTAGGGTAAACGATAATGATTTATTTATTTATTCAAATATTGGTAAGAGAGGGCATCAGATATATATTTGGGCCACAGAAATCTAATTTGATTTGTTAGAGGACTGTGATACTGCTCAGGTGTCCAAACTGAAGCAGGTGGTTTTCTTAGAGGGCCACACCCGGAGACTTTGACCTAAAGATCTGATCAACAAGGTAGTGGAGCATCATGAGGAGATGCAGTCCCATGGTAGCCGGTCACCAACAATTGGTTTATACACCATATGTTCCATCAGGATTTTGGAGCCTATGTGTACCATTGGTTTGGAATCAGTGCTTTCCAACTCCCCTAGGTGGTATTTCTGTGTCCACCAACCCGGTTAAAGCGCCGGGCATTCGCCTTTTGTCCTCTCAATTTCATAAACAACACCCCCACCACGAGAAAGCAATGAGTAGGACTTCCCCAGTCAGTGGCTATATACGTGAGGCTATGTGAGAGCATTTCCAGAGAGAGGGTGGACCCTTCTCACTCTCTGCAGTAGCAAGGCATTTGGGGGTACGATAATGAAATAGAAACTAAGTATATTATCAGTTGGACAGAGTGATTTCAAAGTGATGGATTTTACATCAGTTAACACTTAATAAGCTGATTACTAGTCGGCAAAAATAAAAAAATAAAAGTCTTTTTCATAAATACAATTTATAGTTGTACTAGTTTAAACATATGAGAACTAATATTGAAATTATATTGTCAAAGAAAACTAGATTATTCATACATTGTGGTACATTAGTTACATTGGGAGTTTAACAACCTAGGACTTAACAAAAAAAAGGAATTAAGCTAATGGTAACATTGATGACAGTAAAGAAAAACTAAACAAACAAAATATATTTCACAAAGATTAATTAAAATGACGACGGATAGGTCCTGGGTTCGAATCCCGCGGGGTAGGATCGTGGATGTGCACTGCTGAGGAGTCAAACATTAAGACGAAACGGCCATCTAGTACTTCCAGGTTTCCCATGATGGTCAAGCTTTAATTGACTCATGAACTCAACTATTGAATTAAATTGTATTAAAACTTAACATGTAAAAGAGCATTGATAGTGATCAAAGCTAATGATCATATGCTATCATTCCGGACAAATGTATGGTTGAAGATGTCCTCAATTAGTTGTTTTGAATCTTATATAGTTTACTACATAAATGTATATGTGAGCATATTGGAAACTTATTGTGAATGGTCATCATTGTCATCATATAATCTATACGGTTCAAATAATTTTTATACAGCCTACACCAGGGGAGTCCTAATCACTGCCTTCTCGTGGCTGTGATACCGTTTACGAAATTGAGAGAATGGAAAGCGAATGTCAGACGCTTTAACCGGGTTTGTGGACACGGCGAGTCCACCTAGGGGAGTTGGAAAACCCTGATTCCAAACCAATGGTACACATGGGCTTCAGAATCCTGAGGGAACAAATGGCGTATGAACCAATTGTTGGTAACCAGCTACCATGGGACTGCATCTTCTTTAGGTCAATGGCTCGGAGTGTGGCCCTCTAAGAAAACCATCTGCTTCAGTTTGGGCACCTGGGAAGTATCACAGCCCTCACACAAATCAAATGAGATTTGTGTGGCGCATATGTATCTGGTGCTTTTTTGTACCAATATTTATGTGTTTAAATAAATAAATAATAAACTTACGTTACATCATAACATGGAAATATGTTCAACTATATATATTCTAGCATTTGAATGATCGTATTCTTCTTCCTTTTAGTTATTTCTAGGATTTGAATTAGGCTTATCTAATGCGACAATGACACCGAATAAAATATCAATAAATAATAAATTACTTGGATCAATTTGTACTTATATTTATCGAAAAGTTATGGCTGATATTATTAGTGAACGGACTCGAACCACAGATTTGGTAAGTCTTTAAGTATTTTCATAGTTGAAATCATGAATCAATTGAAGAGAGACCACCATGGAAAACCTGGAAGCACTGGACAGCCGTTTAATCCTATTATGGGACTCCTCAACAGTGCGCATCCACGATCCCGCCTCGTGAGAACCTACCAGCCTCGCACCAGAGCACTTAACCGATAGACCCTTGAGTCGGCATCCAACGATGTTATTGCCTAACTTCAACCAAGTATTTGTTAATTAAAATAAAAGATTCAATAATTCAGCAATTACATTTCTATGCTCTAAACAATTTTCCGAAATTTATCTGATTCTATATTCTTATATATAAACATAGCAGATCACGAATACTGACCTAAGGATAAGTGATGTGAATCGTCAATGGCACAGGTAATCTTCAGTTAACGGACAATTAGAGTCACATAAATAGTGTCATAGACCTTCAAACTCAAACGACTTGCATAATAATGGTAAAAACTTATCAGGGAGTTGAGTTGAAGAAGCCAAATAATAACACGATCTTAATAGGAAAATGTAAATATAAATTCAGCTGCTATTGTTTGCTTGAATTTTCCGATTAACGTTTAGGACTATAATTGATCAGTCTCTTATTGGCATCTGTGCTGACTGCATCGATATTACCTTAAGTCACAAGCTTTATAAGCAAAAGATGGATGGTGGTTAGCAGTGGAATAGAGGACGCGCGTTCCGTCCTATTTGTGACTCTAGTATAGAACTCCTCAGCAATGCACATCCACGATCCTGTACATGAGACTCGAACTCAGGACCCTCGACCTCGCGCGCGAACGCTTAACGTCTAAACCCTTAAACCGACCACCAACGGTCTTAATGCCTCCAAATGCCCTGGTACGGCCGAGAGTGGAGAGAGTCTGCTCTCCCTCTCGAAATACTCTCATATGGCCACGCGAATATATAGCCTCTACCAGGGAAGTCCTACTCACTGCCTTCTCGTGGCGGGGGTGTTGTTCACAAAAGTGAAAGGACGAAAAGCGAATGTCCGGCGCTTTAACCGGGTTGGTGGATGTGGAGGATCCACCTAGGGGAGTCGGAAAACCGTGATTCCAAACCAATGGTGCACATGGGCTCCAGTATCCTGATGGAACGAATGGCGTATGAACCAACTGTTGGTCACCGGCTACCATGGGACTGCATCTCCTTACGATGCTCCACTGCCTTGTGGACTAGACCTTTAGGTCAAAGGCAGCAGTCGGAAGCTCTTTTCTATCCGCTTGCTTCATTAAAGCAGTTAAGTGGTTACATTTTAAAGCATTTTCTTCACTCATCAAAGTGAATGATAAACTTTATTTTGATCAGTTATTAGTTCTACATTTTAATTGGGTACCTGATCGATACTCAATTCTTGTGTTTCTAGCCAATACCAGGTGAACTACAAAATATGGTTTTTAATGATACCGAAATGAAACAAATCTACGGTATGATTGGAAGGAGGTACTTGGCAAACTATATTGTAAGTTGAAATCTATGTTGTTTACGATTGATCAACGTAACAAGATAGTAAAGGTTTTAGAGATAGTTCAATTTCAAGTTATTTTTGTCGAGTGTTGATGAGCTTTGATTGAAATCGTGAATGAATCAATGTCAGACCACCATTGATAACCTGGATGGTCGTTTCGTTCTAGTATGGGACTCCTCGGCGGTGAGCATCCACGGTCCCGTACGTGGGATTTGAACAAAGGACCCTCAGTCTCATGCTTAACCTGTAAAATCACTGAGCTGACACATCCAACAGCGTTAATTTCTTACTTCAACCAGTCAACGATATTGTGTGACCATCCTACATTGCCTTCAGTGAGTAACTGCCTCACACCCCACACGGTTGAACTCCATTGGTAACAGCTTTCCTAAACTGATAAAATGTTGACGAAATAAACATCTGATACTCAAGACAGTTTGTAGCACCCAGTCCTATGTAAAGTCCACATGGATTATTCTAGCTTACGGAAAGACCGATTTACTCATTCTTTTCATGTCACATTTTGAATTTGTTGGTTATTTCCTTATTCACTCTGACTTTTTATATGAGCATATGTGTGTACATTGCATATACTTCTCATCACATCTCTGTAACTTATTTTTGTCTGACTATAAATATCCATCAAATCGAGTTGGCTCACTCTCCTTCGCCGCTTCGTTTCTCTTCTTATCCTGAATGTTTGCTTGGATAACCGTAGGCTTAGAATAAATTCATCCAAAACAATTCGAATTTCGCTTCTTATTCCCACCGTTACACAAACAGGGTTAGCCTAGGTAATGTACGGAGTAAAATGGGAAATTTATGTTCATAGGATATTCATACCATCAAATCGGAGATCACAGCACCACAAAAAATTGACATTGTGATGGGATATTCATTCAATATCACCAGCAATAGCTTCCTCGCTCTCAACAAACGCTTTGAAAGTTCATCACAAAGTTGGTCACTAGTGAAGATTAATCTTAGTTGACTCTATGGTTCTTTTTTCATACTATTAAAGTTAATTTTATCATGAAATGATGTCAACTTGATAAGACCAGCGAATTATATAAAACTATTTAGAAATGTATAAATATCTGGCAAGTCAAGAAAATCAAGTCAGAATTAGTGTACCAGACAATAATGTAAACCAAATCAAAACCTAACTCAAATGGACTTATTTATTTGAACACATAAATATTGGTATTACGGGGCACCAGATAAATATGTGCCACACAATAAAAGTATCATTTTATTTAATTGTTTCAGAGCTATAATACTGCCTGAGTGCCCAGACCGAAGCAGATGGATTTCTTAGGAGGCCACACCAGGAGCCTTTTACCTGAAGGCCTAATCCCCAAAGTAGAGGAGTATCGTAAGGAGATGTAGTCCCATGGAAGCGGGTTATCAACAATTGGTTCATATGCCATTTGTTCCCTAAGGAGAGTGGAGACTATGAGTATCATTGGTTAGGAATCAGGGATTTTCAACGCAGTAGACGCCCGACTTCAAGATCAACAGGCTGGATTCCGAAACGATCGGTCGTGCACAGACCGAATTGCGACACTACCGATCATCGTGGAACATTCGAGTGGAATTCGTCACTATACATCGAATTCATTGACTATGAGAAGGCGTTTGACAATGTAGAACGGAGAAAATTATTGAAAATTCTTCGACACAATGCAGAGAGTATATAAGAAGATTTTCAACATGATTCAGAACTCATACGACGGACTACAGTGCAAAGCCGTACATGGAGGACAGCTGAAAGATGCATTTCCAGTATGGACGGGAGTCAAGCAAGGCTGTCTAGTCTCCCCCTTCATCTTTCTTCCGCTGATTGACTGGATTATCCACACTTCGACATCTGACAGGAAACACGGAATACAATGGACATCTCAGAACCAATTTGACGATTTGGACTTCACAGATGACCTAGCCCTCCTATCTCATAACCACAATAAAATACAAACGAAGACAACTAATGTAGTATCAGCATCTGCATCAATAGGCCTCAACATACACAAAGGAAAAGCTAGATTCTCAAATACAACACTGAGAGCACCAACCTAATCACACTTGATGGAGAAATTCTGGAAGAGGTGGAAACATTCACGTACCTGGTCAGTAGCATCATTGATCAATAAGGAGGATCGGATGTAGATGTAAAGTCGAGGATTGGCAAAACAAGGGCAGCATTCCGACAATTGAAGAATATAGGGAACTCAAAACAACTGTCGACTTACTTCAAAATGAGAATCTTTAATATGGACGTCAACACAGTCAGTTCTATTGTACGGAGCTGAAATGTGGAGAACTACTACATCCATCATCAAGAAGGTACAAGTATATATAAACAGTTGTCTACGCAACATACTCAACATTCACTGGCTGGGTGCTGTCAGCAACACACTTCTGTGGGAGAGGATAAATCAGCTTCCAGATGAAGAGGAAATTAGGAAAAGACATTGAAATTGGATAAAACACACATTACGGAAATCACGAAACTGAATCACGAGACAAGCCCTCACTTGAAATCCAGAATGGAAGCGGAGAAGAGGAAGACCTAAGAACACATTACGCCGTCAAATAGAAGTAGATAAGAAAAGGATAAATAACAACTGGAAAAAAGTGGAAAGGATCGTTGAGGACAGGATTGGATGGAGAATACTGGAGTGAGGACTATGATCATCCATGAGGGGTCACAGGCGTTATTAAGTAACTCCTCTAGGTGGAATTTCTGTTTTCACCAACCCGGTTAAAGCGTCGGAGGTTCGTTTTTCGTCCTTTCAATTTCGTAAACATCCCCACCACGAGAAGGCAGTGAGTAGGACTTCCCTGGTAGAGGCTGTATACGCGTGAGAGTATTTAAAGAGAGATGGCGGACCCTTCCCTTTCTCGGCTGTATCAGGGCACTATGGGGCACTCAAACGGAGAAATGTAATTTGTATAAATCATCCATTCAATAATACATCGATAGCCTTGCCTTCTACTTCTATCATACTCATGATCTTTCAGATGTTCTTAAATCAATTTATAAATAATCATTCGTAAAATTAATAATTTCCATTATGAATTTTCCCTTTTTTACAATTCAGGACAAATGTAAACGTTGGCTTCAAGATTATGGTAAAGCAATATTAACCTTGTAAATTGTACAACAACAATGATATCATACCTTATTATTACGTAATATAAAAGAGAAAGTAAACAAATCAAAGTTTTCTTAAGAGCTCTAGAACAATGCCTATATAGTTTGACTACTACCTGAAGACGATACTACTGATTGCAGAATCATTTGAGTAGTATAATACAATAAGATTTATAATTTATATACAGTATGAGATTAGTTATAATGTAATATTATTTAGGATTTGTAATAACAATAAATGCACATAAAACTATATCCCTTTATGTATAAAAATATATACATATATATGGAATTACATTACATATACATGTTACTTGCTTACGCCTGTTACCTCTCGTAGAGGAGCATAGTCCTCACTCCAGTATTCTCCATCCAACCCTGTCCTCAACAATCCTTTCCACTTTTTCCCAGCTGTTATTCATCCTTTTCTTATCTACTTCTATTTGACGGCGTAATGTGTTCTTAGGTCTTCCTCTTCTCCGCTTCCATTCTGGATTTCAAGTGAGGGCTTGTCTCGTGATTCAGTTTCGTGATTTCCGTAATGTGTGTTTTATCCAATTTCAATGTCTTTTCCTAATTTCCTCTTTATCTGAAAGCTGATTTGTCCTCTCCCACAGAAGTGTGTTGCTGACAGCACCCAGCCAGTGAATGTTGAGTATGTTGCGTAGACAATTGTTTATATATACTTGTACCTTCTTGATGATGGATGTAGTAGTTCTCCACATTTCAGCTCCGTACAATAGAACTGACTGTGTTGACGTCCATATTAAAGATTCTCATTTTGAAGTAAGTCGACAGTTGTTTTGAGTTCCCTATATTCTTCAATTGTCGGAATGCTGCCCTTGTTTTGCCAATCCTCGACTTTACATCTACATCCGATCCTCCTTATTGATCAATGATGCTACTGACCAGGTACGTGAATGTTTCCACCTCTTCCAGAATTTCTCCATCAAGTGTGATTAGGTTGGTGCTCTCAGTGTTGTATTTGAGAATCTAGCTTTTCCTTTGTGTATGTTGAGGCCTATTGATGCAGATGCTGATACTACATTAGTTGTCTTCGTTTGTATTTTATTGTGGTTATGAGATAGGAGGGCTAGGTCATCTGTGAAGTCCAAATCGTCAAATTGGTTCTGAGATGTCCATTGTATTCCGTGTTTCCTGTCAGATGTCGAAGTGTGGATAATCCAGTCAATCAGCGGAAGAAAGATGAAGGGGGAGACTAGACAGCCTTGCTTGACTCCCGTCCATACTGGAAATGCATCTGTCAGCTGTATCATATACATGTATTTGGTGCTTTTATTGTTAATTAGTTAAGTCATGTGTAAAACCAACTCATATTCTAATATGTTAATGATCAAAAACAGGGATGGAACTACAAATAAACGAAAGAATTACACTTTACAAAATGTGATCAGGAAATTTTCTTCATTATATATTTAACTCACTTCTCAAGTACAGATTGCTGTAGTTGACTTGAAGTCACACTTTCTATGTGGACTTAGTCCTTAAAGAATGTCAAGTCCAAATCAGCAGGTCGCCAGTTTCAAAGTCTACTCTACTTATTACGGTTTAGGCATTATTGTAGCGATAATATCAATAACTTTTATAACTGAATAAGTCAGTTAGTCAGAAGCAACACAGGACCCAGTACATACGTATATCAGAAAACCACCAAAGAATTCCAAGTTGTTGTAATAATAGTGGCGATAGAAAAGATTCCGAACGAAAGAAGAAATAGTAAAATTATTAAAGAAAAAAGGTTATGAAAAAAATTCAAGATTTAAGGTTCAGCTCAACAGGTAAAAACTTTATGGACTGTTAACTTTTTTGATTTAGATACTGCCAGCTTTTTTTTTTCTTGAACGTACTCATACAAACTGACTACGAAAAGCATCGACGTAGGCTTTAGCTGAACATACGCAACAAAATATATCCCAACCACCTCAATCGATAAAGACTAACTACTTCATCGACTGAATTATCAACTCAATATTGCCCACCTGATTGTTCTACGATATCTAACCTATCATCAAAAAGCTTTCAGCCTGTCTAATTCAGAGGAACATGTTTCCCGATCATAAAGGAGTTAAAAAACGTATATGATATATGTAAAGATATGTATTTATAGAAGGGATAATATACTGTTCAAGGATAAAATAATGAAAGTTGAAAGCATCAAGAGGCATATATATATATATAATAAGTATGAATACTAATTACAAAATGATAGTTTATCATATATAAGGTTGAAGAGCGGAGATAATATGCATTACTCTTCTATGTATATCCCATATAACCATTTGAACTGAAACAGGTTATCATGTCATCATCATTATCTTGATTCATTCAGCATTTCTTTTAATTCAACATATAAACGTTGTAAATGCAAATTCAGTGCAAATAAACTTAATAATTCTTTAGCTAATACAAGTCTTGATATACCCTAGAGTTAGAAATAAAGGAATTGAAAGAGATATAGCGATAAATGACCATAGAAAACAAATAGATATACATCCATCTTTCCTTTCCTAGTGAATCGAGCAATGTAAGATCATCATTGAAAATCTGGAGGTACTGAATAGTCGTTTCGTCCTAGTTCAGGACTCCTCAGCAGTGCACATTCACAACCACTCACGCGCACCGCCGAGGAGTCCCATACTAGGACGGAATGACCATCCAGTACTTCCAAATTTTCAATGATGGTTTTACATTGATCGATTCGCCGTCTAGCGTATTTATTGCTGTCAGTTGAATGCTTTAAAAACATTGAACTAACGCTTCATATATTAATTTTAAGGTAATCACATTGCTTGTTATTCTTAGTTCCGATGTACAATATATTAAATTGTTATATCCCGAAGAGAATTATGAATGATAACTTTTGAGAACTATTTATGGACTAATATGATGCGTATATTTCGTATTGTATAATTGTTAAGTAACTCAACTCTTCATATTCATGTTCCCTTCATTATGAGCTTTCTTTTGACCCATAGACTACTTCTGTACGATTTACCATTCCTGGGTTATGCCCAGTCTATTAATTATTGTTCCCCATATTCACAGCTACATTTAGCTGAGTCTTGTACAAATGTTATTTTCCATTTTACTGTACGATGTGGTCAGTTTGTTTGGTATATAAACCCAGTATGTTTGAAATATAATGATTCATATTGCAGAGGCTGTTATTGGTGTTCTGGACTTAACTGACTGGGCTAGGCAGAAAGCAGGACCGGAAAGTGCTCTAGACTGCTAGCACAGGTTTCGTGTATCATTGGTCCGATAGATAAATCACTGCTCTCTAATACGAGGCTACACACGATATAACATTAATATTTACAAATATGTAAGCTATACTGTTATTTTACCGTTTACAAGAGTAATATGATAAACGAACCATTGGCTAGTAGTACATGGATTCGCCATTGAACCATATATTTATTTAATATGAAAGCTAGTGATGTTGGGACTTGAGTGCTTAAACGAACATAAGTGAAGGATAGTATGTAAGGGTAATTCAATAGTTGAAAATCAGGTATTTGGATCAACGAACCATCGTTTAACGAATCATTTACATGTACTAGATAAGTTGAGAGATAGTTAGGTTGTACGAGTAATATTGATAAACTGTAGACCTAAAGATGATACGGATAATATCATTTATGTTTATGAGCTCAGCAATACACAAGATGGTAATGCATCCATGTAAACTATATATTCTTATTGCTAGGATTTGAGAGTTAAGTTTTCCTTCAAGCTAGGATTCACCAGCCGGATTTCTTTATTACGGCTAATCCCTAGTAAGTAGTGAAGTCTACTAACTAAAAGAAATTTAGTAGTTACATAATTTCAAATTGAAGGTTTTATATAACCTGGAAAAAATTATATAATACAGAAATGTGATGTGTCATCAGTTCACTATGGAGACCATTAAGTACATCAAAGAAACTCAACGTCTCGTACAGACTGTCAGTATCAAAAGTAGCCTGAATACTAAATGATACGAGTTCGGATTTCTAGGTAACGACCAGTTCTCCAAAAGAAATATCAACATAATAAGTTAAAGACGTCAGACAATCCTACAAGACTTACCTTTACTTCAGACTGCCAAGTAGAATGTAGTTTAGTAGTTGCTTGTACAGGACCAATGAGATCTTGGATTATTTGACGAACACGTTCTTCTTCATCTAAAATTTACGCGAAAACATTTCACTTTTACATACAATCGAATTGGTTACATTGTTCATAAATATTTTAAAAATATGATACATATTTCAACTCAGATTCGTTTTTCGTCTTCTCAATTTCGTAAACAACACCCCCGCCACGAGAAGGAAGTGAGTAGGACTTCCCTGGCAGAGGCTATGTCCGGCGCTTTAATCGGGTTGGTGGACATGGAAAGTCCACCTAGAGGAGTTGGAAAACCCTGATGCAAACCAATGATGCACATGGGCTCCAGTATCCTGACGGAACAAATGGCGTATGAACCAACTGTTGGTCACCGGCTACCATGGGATTGCATCTCCTCACGATGCTCCACTACCTTGTGGATCAGACCTTTAGGTCAAAAGCTCTGGGTGTGGCCCTCTAAGAAAACCACCTGCTTCAGTTTGGGCACCTGAGCAGTATCACAGCCCTCATAGAAATCAAATGAGATTTGTGTGTCACATATGTATTCGGTGCCAACTTGTACAAATATTTATGTGTTTAAATAATAATAATCGACTCAGATTAATCATCATCTACAGACAAATTATTCATTTGATCACAAAATTGCTCTAACCATAGTTTCTTTATACTCATGAGATGCATAGGTGACTATCCTACTATATGTTTGTGATAGAATCACCAATCCAATGCAAAATCGATGCCTAGTCGAATCAAAAAGTCTACTTCGAACTTTGAATCTGTTCAATCATAGTCAAAAGATTGACAACCTGGATGATCATGACGAACGATAACATCTAAAGATTACTATCTATTAGCGATGATGATACTGGCTATCAGAACTCATTAATTGTCATAAAAAGTGAATGTTCAGTGATCAACAGGAAACTATCGATGTTGTGAATGTTAGTTACGATTATCGCTTCAGTAGACCAGAATCGCTCTATTATTATTACAATGGTCTAATATTGAGATCAATGACGAAGTATGTTGATTTGCTTATGTTTAAAAATATGACTTGTTCTGAAAGAGGCATAAATAAGAAGGCGATTATAGTCAGATACACAAGGATTGACTGAGAGTTGTTATGAGATCAAGAAATGTACTGTTCTTTATCACAATAATTGATTCTGGAAACTACTAATCAGTCACCTAACGAAAAGAATAGTGGGAATGGTTGAGGTCAAACCAATAGACGTACTAACTTACTGTGTCTGAAGCGTGAAACAAGTCTAGTGTTCAAGATGCTGACTTGAGGTAGTAAAGTATTGTGACCAACTTGATAAAATGTTGATAATTTGGCTTCAGAGGGGCAAGGTATAGCATTCTATAGACTGAAATTTTCATTCTCAAAAAAGTAACCAGGAGATACCACGTTTATAGAACAAAATGATGCATACTAAGAGAGTGATT
Source organism: Schistosoma mansoni (assembly GCF_000237925.1). Taxonomy (NCBI): domain Eukaryota; kingdom Metazoa; phylum Platyhelminthes; class Trematoda; order Strigeidida; family Schistosomatidae; genus Schistosoma; species Schistosoma mansoni. The sequence continues at coordinate 615,488 of NW_017386037.1, read as the reverse complement.
TCATCTAGAACGTATGTTCTACATGAGATATATGTGCAAACAGTTGATTATCTATGAGTATTATAAGCATCTAAACAACACGTGATAACTCACTATCTTCAATGAGTTGACGGAACCAACGAGTTAGCCAATAGCGATATTCATTAGAAGATCCAAATGATAGAGCTAATTGAGTTTGAGATTCAAGGAAATTTTGATTTGAAACTTTTCGACAAGAAGCCGAACTAAATAGAAATGTTAACGCAAAGAATGAAAACAACAAAAAGAAACACAATTAGTTGCTTAAAGTAATTAACAAAATTAAAATATATCACAGTTATTTGGAATTGTTACATCGGAGAAAGTTGTCATAACTAATACTAGTAGTGTAGTGAACAGAACACAAGTGGGGACAATCGAATGCATTTGACACAGAAATTACAGACTATCTCACTAAAATCGGACGACCGTACGATAAACAGCTAATTTGCAAACTACCATTCAATTGTCTCAATCTTGACTGTTCCTTCTGCAAATATCAGTCCATCTTCTCTGATTTCATTGCTCATGCATTGTCATACTAATTGCGTTCCGTTTCGGTTCTTTCCTTATCAATCTTTTAGTGAAATACATTCTATGCCTGACCATCACCATATACTAATTATGTGAATATAAGTAACCCACACCACAGTAATTCATCTGTGATGTGAGTTAAATTCTGTCAGTCATAAGCGACATATAAGCTATGACATAAGCACGTATACTGGTGCTATTTAATATGCTCAACGAGTAAACAAAGACAAAATCAACAAGATGCATAGTAAAGGAGTCAAATTGATCATGTAAATAGTTGTGAAAAGGATTAAACATAAAAAGTACGTGATTCATAAATAAGGGACAAAAGGTATAGTGTATAGTTGAGATTCAATGACATCAGGTTATCTTAAACTATTTATGATAACTATATAGCAGGTTTCCTAATCTTCCAATATGGTTCAGCTAAACAGTGAATAACTTTACGGTTCAGTCACCATTAGCTGTCATCCAATCTATATATATCTACACCAGGCATTATTCATTTATTTATTTAAACACATAAATATTGGTACAAACGGGCACCAGATACATATGCACCGCACAAATCTCATTTGATTTGTGTGAGGATAGGGATACTGCCCAGGAACATCACCCGCAGCCGTCGACCTAAAGTTCTGATCCAGAAGGCAGTGGAGAATCGTGAGGAGATGCAGTGCCATGGTGGCCGGCGAACAACAATTGATTCATACACCATTCGTTCCCTCAGGATACTGGAGACCATATGCACCATTGGTTCGGGATCACGGTTTTACAACTCCTCTAGGTGGACTTTCCGTGTCCACCAACCTAGTTAAAGTGCCGGACATTCGCTTCCCGTACTCTCAATTTCGTAAACAACAGTAATGACACGACAATGCTGTGAGTAGGACTTTCCTGGCAGAGGCTATATACGCGTGGCCATGTGAGAACATTTCTAGAGAGAGCAAGCGCACTCTCCCCACTCTCGTCCGTACCAGGGTATTGTAGTGAAGAGATTTATTGTTTATTTCTTGAGCTTAGATAGTTAGCAGGCGGTGAATAATAATAATAGTCAAACAAATTACCGTTGGCGAAAAGTTTAAGGATGAATATCAAGGCTTAAACTGTAAAATTACTTTGGATATTACACTGATATAACTTAGAAATTAAAAAGTTGAAGTCCAGTGGTTGAAAGTGGGTTCTTTTATTCACTAAATTCCTTTCAGTAGTTACTTCAGTGCATACGATCACTTCTCAATAAAGCTAAATAACTTGAAAAGTAAGACTTCAAACCCTAATCTTTTACATTACTGCTTAAACTCTTACTACTTCTACCACTACAGGATTTGAATGGACAACTGCATCTCTGTGCTGATGTGGTATGACAACTCGAACTGATGTACGTACGCACGAAGTTCTACATTGTGACTGACTGACTGAAAATACGTACATCACAATTAAACAAGATAATAAAGCTTAAATGAAATTATTCGAACAATACTAAAAATAAACTGCGATACCATTAAAGAGTCAACATAAACTGATGAACATGACATACATGACATTTGAATTTGAACTAGTGAAATGATTTGATCTTTGTACATTAGTAGTCATTTTATTAAGTTGTTGACATGCAGATAATGGACCAGGAGGACAACCACGAGAAGAATTCATAGCGAATTGACAACGTACAATATCAGATGCATCAAATAATTCAATCCTACAAGTTAATTCGAAAAAAGAAAACTTATTATACCCGAAAATAGTGATAATAAATTATCATTTCAATCGGAGATATGGTTTAGCGCCTAAAGAAATCGGATTTCAACCAACATTGGATAATCATTCAGCAGAATTACTGGGCTTCATGAAAACACTGTGGCTTAGATAAGAGTAAATAAACTGGTAAATGCAAAATAAGGTATATATACGAACCAACAGTATCCAGATTATTGATATGATGTCTTTACAAATTGATTCATGAAGATCTACAATTGATGGTATTTTAGATTATCATATAATTCTATTGATGGAAAGTCACTACTAGAAACACAGTACTAGAGAAGTTTAATCGCAGCCCAAATAGCTCAGTGGTAACGTCTTAGCATCATAATGGGATCATAGAGGCTATGAAAACTAGTAGGTCCTGGGTTCGAATCTCGCGAGTGAGGGATCGTGGATGCGCACTGCTGAGGAGTCCAACAATAGGACGAAACGGCCGTCCAGTGCTTCCAGGTTTTCCCTGGTGGTCTAGCTTCAATTGAGTGACGCTTTCAACTATGAAAACTAACAGCCAAGGAAGCTAAATTATAAATGATGACTCATATTAATTACTGAAACACAACAAGGAATCAGATATGACGGCAGACTGACGACAGAATTCTATAAGTATACTGCATACGGCATTTTCAGGCAATTTTACGTTGATTTAGTGTGTGAGTATTGCTCAAATCAGTGAAGGTTTCACTGGAAATTTCATTTCAAGACAGAAATTGTACTATATTTGTTTCTCGCCCGGTACATTGGTCTGTGCAGGGATAGCATGATGATCATTGCAGATAGTTGCGGATAACTCTAGTAAGACATACACTCCAATAAAGAGGACTCACCAATTAAATGATCTGAAAAAAATGAATGAAAGTGTTGGATACAACACATTTATTAGACACTGAAGACAATGGTGGATGCGTCGCTCAATTTCATGGATTAGTTGAAGTTATACACTAACACCGTTGTATGCCGGCCTGCTCAGTAGTCTAGAGTTTAAGTGCTCGTGTGCGAGACTGATCGGTTCTGGGTTCGAATCTCGCGAGGCGGTATCAGGGATGCGCACTGCTGAGGAGTCCCACAATAAAACAGAACGGCTGTGCAGTGTTTCCAGGTTTTCCATCGTGGTCTAGCTTCAATTGACTCATGATATCAACCCCTTCCTGATATTACTGACTATATGATGGAAAATCATATTTAGATTAAAAGTTTTAAACAAACTTTTTTTAATGTACACTAATTTCACTAGGAAATTACTTACCAAATACGACTTTCTATATGAAATAAATAAGATGAATTATCTTGCAAATATACAACAGGAAATCCATTTGGACCAAATGTAAGAGAACTAAATCGAGAATTATGACCACCTAGATGAGTAAAAAGGGAACAAACAATAAAATAAATGAAAACAATTCAATATTTACTTACAAGGTAATCAAAGAAAAAAACAGTTGAATAGTTTGTAAGCAAAGATGGATAGTGGCTAGCAGTGGAATTCAGTTTGACGCGCGTTTCGACCTATTTCGGACTCGTCAGCTGGATGAACCTGCATCTCAGAGTTGATGTTCAATCTGGGACTCCAACCCAGTACCGTTTGCTTCAAACGCCATCACGTTATCCACTCAGATCATGAGTCGTGATAGCCACTGGATTGTGCAATGACCAGTTTTTAACATCAATGGGAAGATTCAAACAAGTAATAGTATGTGAATTCAAACTTCACCCCATTGCACAATCAAGTGGCTACCATGACTCAATAGCTGAGTGGATAACGTGATGGCGTTTGAAGCGAAAGGTACTGGGTTAGAGTCCCGGAGTGAACATCAACTCTGAGGTGCAAGAACATCCAGCTGACGAGTGCCAAATAGGTCGAAACGCGCGTCAAACAGAATTCCACTGTTAGCCACTGTATATCTTTGTTTACAATGTTTGTGAAATAAGGCTATATCGAGGCAATACGCACAGTATGCAGGTGGCTTCGTTAGGGGTCCACACCCGGGGCCTTTGACACAAAGTTCCGATCTACAAGGCAGTGGAGTATCGCAGGGAGATGCGGTCCCATGGTAGCCGGTGACCAACAATTGATTCATACGCCATTTTTCCCTCAGGATACTGGAGTGCCGGACATTCGCTTTTCATCCTCTCAATTTCGTAAACAATACCTGTGGCACGAGAAGGCAGTGAGTAGAACTTTCCTGGCAGAGGCTGTATACGCGTGACCATGTGAGAGAGAGCAGACTCTCCTCACTCTCGGCTAGCAATAATCATAATAATAGGACTGTTGAAATTCTTACCATTTAAAACATCTTTAATATTGGTTTCAATTAAAACTTGAGGAAATATACAATTATTGAATACAGTAGATATTGAACCGAAACCACAATTATTTAAACAGAAATTCCATATGATCAATCTTCCAGATCGACATAAAGCAGCTAAACGATATTTACGATTAACATTGAATTTATTCATTATACTATTGTTAGGTAATGTGAAATGATTGTTATTCCCATTCTGAAGTGTTGTTTGTTGTTGTTGTTGTTCATTTCCACTGACAACGGCATGTAATCGGCTAAGATTGCTATTATTAGTTGTAGATTCTGTGCATGTTGAGAAAAAACGATTAGAAGTCGTTAAAGATGATTGAGATGATTCAGTGGTTTCAGTAGTCAATGCCAATGTATGCACACAGTCTAATAAGAGATTAGGACATATATGACCACCAGTACTGTAGATTAATTGTATACGACCTTTGTTATCACCAACAGCAATAACTTCACTGAAATAATAAATGAAAAGGAATATACGGATTGGAACAAAATGTAGTTATGTAGTTTACTAAAAACTAGAAAGCAATGGATATCTATTTCGTCTTGATATTAGACTCTTCAGTAATGTGCATTCACGACTTCACAGGGGATGAGGATCAGGATCCTCAGTCGAGCGCCTAACCTTTAGGCCACTGAGTTGGGATCCATTGGTTTCAATCAATTCGTGATATTGTATTCTTCAATATCACTGGTTGGTAGCTAATTCACACTTAAAAGGGTTCAATTCCACTGATCACAGGTCATCAATCAGTCAACTAAAACGTAGGACCAGACACATTTATGCATCGGTTCAAGTTGCCATACCTCATTAGCACAATAAGATGAACACCGGATTTATAGAAGTAGTTAATTTGGTGATGGTAGTATATAAAAGATAGGTTGTATATAAGGATATAGTATAGGAAGGAAGAAAGTTATGAAGAAATTTTAATCTCAAGGTTTAAGGGAAGATAAAGAGTGTATACACCTACGCCATTGTAATCGATTCTAAGCCATGTCATTTAGAGTCTCCAACCATTGGTTACGATAGCCACGCAGATCCCAACCAAGTAGTCTGCATTTGCCAACATGTCATCACCAGAACTTCGATCATCTAAGATTAGTTTGTGATTCAAACAATAAAAATTGACAATCTCTATAAAACCCTTATGCTATTAAAACACATTTCGTTAATAGAATAATTTTATTAACAAGGCTTCGCAGAGTTTAGCATACAAGATTGTCAATAACTGTATATCAGTTTCTCCAGTACAAATGAATTATACATCCAGCATTAATCAATTATTTTCAATGGACTCCTATACTGGTAGTAATCTGGTAAAAGCAATCAGGCTAAGATAATCTCGAACGATAAAAGTGACAGCTATAAAAATCAAAGAGAGTTATTAGGTGTAGGAAGGATTTGGAGTAGGTTGGAAGAAAGCTAGGGGCGGTCAGACCAAAACGTGGCATGAATCTATGAAGTCGCTGACAAGTGGACTGAGTCATGTTGGTAGGTGTAGACTACCTGGTTGAGATCCGCGAGATGATAGCAATCGATGGTTAGAGACCTTGGATGACATGGCTCAAAATCGTTTGCAATGGCGAAGGCACATTCACTCTTTGTGTTCTACCAAATTCTAATCTTCTGAATCCTTCATGTCCCTATCCTTTTTCTCTTTCCAAATTTATTTCACTGTATTATACTCCTTCAATAACATCTTCAAACCCTAATCTTTCACATAATGCTTATACTCATACTACTTCTACCACTATGGGATTTGAATCGACAACTTCATCTCTGTGCTAATGTGGTACGGCAACTCGAACTGATGTACGTACGTACGAAGTTCTACGTTGTGACTGACTGACTGATAAAAATAAAAAAGAACTGCAGTTGTAATGTAATAAAAAGACATGTTTAGACTTGAGAGATATCAAATTTAATATGTACAAATTGAACTCAACTATGAGATAGATTACTACGAATAATGTACATTCGTCGGAGAGGATACTGATTTAAATGAGTTATACTCCATTACTCAACATCGAATGATGAAATATAATGTTCACATTACTTACTCTGAATATGCATATGAAGTTAAACGATCTGAACATATTAATTCCCATAAACGACGATCACTACGACTGGCAATTATACGAGGGACTGAATTCGATAATTTTGGAATTTCTTCACTACGTGTAGATGAATTCGATGAGTTGATTAATTGTACAATAATTGGACCATCTATTAGATTAGAACATACAAACTGAACTTTTGATGCATTCCCTAATTGATCAGAGGTAGTGATTAGAAATGGTGCAAAACTTGTCGCACCTGAAGGTGGATTTTGTACAGATGATGATGTATTATCAGCTGAAAAAAACGCACAATTTACTTGGTTACTTGTGAACTACTTAAAATACAAAAAATAATAGTTTAATAGCATAGTGTTGAGTTGGCTTCCGGAGAACTTCGACGGAGCCTCCAGAGGCCCAAAAGGAGCCGAAGAGCACTAGCCAATCAGAGTATGATGGAACATTATAGAATTCCAACGTGGCGAGCTATTATTGGTCGGTAGCACATTATGTCGTTAACGGATTGGCTGGAATATGATGTTGACTTAACAGACGCTAACATCTATAAATACCCATGATTTCTGTACAAGAACGAACCTTGGAGTAAAGTATTTTCTCTCATACTTGCGTCTTCTCTCTGGTGTTCAAGTCGCTGAGTAGTTCTAGCCTGTGGGTTACCAGATTAGCTTAGGAAAACGAATAAAGTGTTCAATCGACAAGACTTATCACATAGTTCTCAGAAATTCTCATAGGAAAAACATCCAGATGCGGAATTTTTTAAAAATAAAAACAGTAAGGCTTACTAGATTCCAAAGTAGATCCGAGGGTGAGCTTAGGTTTCGGTGGTGACGACTCCGGTGTAAAACAAGGCTTTTTATTTTGTGACACAGACGACTTTGAAACATCCAATCCAGATTTAGGAGATTTTTCTTCTTCAGTAAACAATCGAATACGTCTTTTACGTTGTTTGTTACCAGTAGAAGTGACTTGTTTATTCGTTTCATCACTGATCGGTTTAATATGATCTGTATCATCGTCATTGTTATCTAAACGTGGTCGTTTCAGTTCTACCCCAGTTTCCTGGTCCATAGCAGTAGTGGTAGTAGTAGTAAACGTAGTGGAATCAAGTGGTAATTTCTTTGATGGTGCTTGAACAAACGTAGCTAATGATTGTGATTCAGAATTGACTTTTGATTCTACAGGTGAATGACTTGAGCATACAGTAACACTAGTTGACCTAGAAATAACCAATTACAAACCAAGGTAACCAACTGAACATATTAAAGAGCACATATACAACAATGAATGAAGTAAGTAGTAGATATTCATGTAAACAATGAAAGTTTACACTTTTTTAAACTCACGGTAATGCAGTCTCGTTTCCCTTCGAATCAACTGTATTTACAGTAGATATAGGTGTAGGAACAACAACATTCGAAGTACATGTTTTATCAACACTCATAGAAACAGTATTGTCGACTTGTACAAGTGTAACAGTTGGAATAGCATCATCAGTGGCTACAGTATTAGGCATAACAGAATTAATAGAATGAGTTGTTGTTGTTGTTACATTTGTTCCAGTTGTTGATACTGCTACTATAGGATTTATTTTATTTATATCTGAAATCAAGTCCGAACTATTCTCCGAGTTCAATTTACTTTCACATCTGTTAGATTGAGGTGATGAAAATTGTGGATTGGAATTAGCATCTTCATCAGGACTATGATATACAGAGAAGAATGGGAAAAGAGGAGACAATGATTGAGGTTAATAGAAAAGCTTTATTCAAATTTGAGTTTCGACTTATTAAAAACGGATCATAAAATTATTCGCCATTCATATTACCATTAGTAAAGATATCCTTGTTAATATCCGGGATGGATCTTTGCAAACACTGGAGTAAGCTGGAAGACAACAAGGCGTAACGAGACCACGATATGGCATTAGTTCATGAAATCATTAACTGCTGGTCTACTACATATTGGTGTGCCTCCTATACATGGCTGAAGTTCACTGGATTATCGTGATCGGTGGTTTTAGAAAGTCAGTGACATGACTCAAAATTAATCCCAATGAAGTAGATTGATATATCCTTTGTCTGCCCCTAAATTCCGAGTCCTAATACCATTGCGTATTTTTCATTCTATTAATTCATCCCTTCTACTAAAATCACATTCTCTACATCTGTCTTCTTAAACTATCACTAAAACCTGGAGGCACTGGAAGACCGTTTCGTCCTAGCATGAGACTCCTTAGAAATGCGCATCCACGATCCACAACTTGAATCCAGGACGTTCGGTCTTGCAAACGAAAGTCTAACCTCTAGACCACTGAGCCGGCCGGGATCCAACGGTGTTAATGTCGAACTTCAGTTGGTCCATGATCCGTGATCGACTCATGAATTCAAGTACTAAAAAGATTTTGGATATGCTATAAGTAGACTAGAAGTTGAAGTACTTAAAATAGAATTCAGACTATTTTATTATTATTCGCTTGAATAACTTGATCCAAACGAAAGGGAATAGTATATTTTGATACTAAACATACTTGATTCTTTGTCAATCATACTTTTCAAACAGAAGGGGTTTTGTGGAGATTTCAGTATTTTCATAGTTGAAATCATGAGTCACTGAAATCTCCACAAAACCCCTTCTGATTATAATCATATGCTCACTAGTGACTGACTTCAAGATACATGTCCTGGAGTTCTAGTGGGAAGCAGTGACCGATGGGGTTCAACCACGTCTGTTGTGAGATAACAACTCACTGAAGACAATTGGTGAACGGTTGCTCAAACTTCGTCGATCGGTTGAAAATAGATCATAACACCGTTGGATACCGGCTCAGTGGTCTAGAGGTTAATCGCTCGCGCGTGAGACTGATAGGTCCTGAGTTCGAATCTCGCGAGGCGAGATTCTGGATGAGCACTTCTGGGGAGTCCCACAATAGAACGAAACGGCCGTCCAGTATTTCCAGGTTTTCGATGGTGGTCTAGCTTCAATTGACTCATGATTTCCACTTATTAAACAACTGAAACAAATGAATTAAACTGCTCACACAAAACATTGTATTAGCATTGTTGACCTTTAAAGTTGAAAGGTACACATCGAAAATCAATTAGTTTCTTTCCCAACATATACTGTCCGGTCAGTTGTCACGGATTAGGGAAAAATTAGACATTATATCATACAACCTTGAATATACTATCAGATAATTGTAGATGGGTAAAACAAAAAACTTTCTACGAAAAAAGGTTAATCCTAGTTTTATTCTGTCTTATAGGTCAACAGACTCTAGGTCACTCACACTTAACTCTTGCTTATTTGGTTTTACAAGCATGAGTTGTGATCACATGACCGGTTGACAGTGTTTTCCTCAATCTACTCACAAGACAACCTTGGAACCATAGTATTTATTTACATGATTAGATTCATTAATGTATGAATATGTGAATGTCTTATTAAGCAGGATTGAATAATGAATATGTTATTTGCTTAGTTCTGGTTACCAACATAGTTTAAGTGAACTACAATTTGGACACTATCATTTAAGTAATTTTCAGTTAGTTAAACATTAACACAGTTGGATGCCGGGTCAGTGGTCTATCGGTCAGGGAGATTGCGATTTCACTGAGACATACATTGTCATGATAAATGAAGTGAGTTCACTTTGAAAAAGATAGATTCTAATAAGAAGCTTATCATTTTTTAGATGTACACCCCAATATAGTAACCACAATAATAAAAAGTATAAAAAACATACCTGTCCAAATGACCTAGAAATTTAGGAGTTATTCTTCGTCGTCCGTCTTTACTTACAGTTTCAATCTGTTTGGATGGCTATAATGAGAGCAAACACAAATGATAATGACAACAACAGTGCAAAGTGAGCAATAAAAAAGACATTCGAAAAAATCTATTTTAGTTTTCTTTTTAAAATGAATTCCAGTGGTATTATGAACTGATCTAAGTTAGGCCACTACTGAAAACCTAGAAGCATCGGACGGCCATTACGTTCTAGTGTAGGATTCCTAAACAGTGCTTATCCACGATACCTTATGAGGAGATCGAACCTACGACGATCGGCCTTGCATGTGAACACTTAACCTCTAGAACACTACATCCCCATCCAACTGTGTTTATGTCCGATCTCAGTCAATCCACGACATTATGAGATCACTACTGACTGAGGTTAGACACGGATGGCAATTCAGTAGTCTAGAGTTCAAGAGTTCGTGCGCGAGACCAAACGTCCTAGGTTCCACCTCCTCATACAGTATGGTGGATGAGCAGTGTTTAGGAGTCCAACACTAGGACGTAACGGCTCTCCGGTGCTTCCAAATTTTCGGTAGTGGCGGAACTTAGATCGGTCCATGATTTTGATGAGAGACATGAATATGTTAGATTTAGTTGCGTAGGTAGAGATGTAGTTGTACATTGGTGAGGAGTTCCAAACTTTCTCCTTATCAATTTCCCAGAGTATATCAGTTTATGATGAAAAAACAACTCTCAATTTCACGAATTTCAACAAGTCCCCAAGTAAACAACTATCAAAATACTGAACTAATTTGAACACATGAAGGTAAATTATTGTAAAAGAATTGACTTCTTAAGATGGATGGGATGAATTGCTCTTAATCATACTGATAGATTGTTGCATGGCAGATTTTGAGATCATGAAAAATGTGATGTACTTTAGTGCATCGTTTTGTCATTTCTTTATATACTACCCGAAGATCAAACACTCAGACACCAGGAAGAACTGAATAGCTGTTTTGAGACAGTACGGAATTCCTTAGATGTGTGCATCCTTGCAAGGAATAGAAGCCAAGATTACCAGACTTCGTAGAGAGAGCTTATCCTTCAAACGATTGAGACAGTATCCAATGGTTTACATTTCTAATTTTAGTCAATTCGTTGTAAAGTACTTTCTAGTCTTAAATAGTTAGTTTGTGATAAACACTACAGAATTCATTAGTAATATATTTGACTGCACAGCTAAGGACGACTTGAAAAAACCTGGAAGCACTGGACGGCCGTTTCGTCCTATTATGGGACTCCTCAACAGTGCTCATCCACGATCCCGCACTCGCGAGATTCAAACCCAGGACCTACCAGTCTCGCGTCAGAGCACTTAACCGATAGACCACTGAGCCAAGGACGACTTAAACATATAAGATATTATTTTGTCCACAGTTCATAAATATAATCCCTAAACTTTACTACTAAAACCTGCTCTCCATCATTATGCTAATTAGACAACTGATCTTCATCGACAGTATTAGGTAAGTCATAATAATCAGAGTATAAACTTAGTTATCAAGAAGTAATCATTCTCTTTCCTTTAGCAAATAAATGTGCACTATCAGCCGAGTTTTTACCTAACCGCCAAAGAATCAAATCATCGCACTCTATCACAATTTAGATAACCATTTCCAAAGCTTCCAACTATTTAGTCATTTAAACATTTTACAAAGAAAAAACAACTTTGGTCATAAAAGTACTGCCCCCCAAATGTCTTGGTACGGCCGAGAGTGGAGAGAGTCCACTTTCCCTCTCCAAATGATCTCACATGGCCACGCGTATATAGCCTCTGGCACGGAAGTCCTACTCACTGCCTTCTCGTGCCACAGGTGTTGTTTACGAAAGTGAGAGGATGAAAACCGAATGTCCGGCACTTCAACCGGGTTGGTGGACACGGCGCGTCCACCTAGAGAAGTTGGCAAACCCTGATTCCAAACCAATGGTGCACATGGGCTGCAGGATCCTGAGGGAACAAATGGCGTACGAACCAATTGTTGGTCACCGACTACCATGGGATTGCATCTCCTAACGTTGCTCCACTACCTTGTGGATCAGAACTTTAGACCAAAGGCTCCTGATGTGGTCGCCTAAGAAAACCACCTGTTTCGGTTTGAGCATCCGGGCAGTATCACAGCCCTCACACAAATCGAATGAGATTTGTGTGGCGCATATGTATCTGGTGCTTATTTGTACCAATATTTATGTGTTGAAATCAAATAAATAAATAAAACATAAAAGTTAGATACTTCATATTACGAAAAAGAAAGAATCAAAGTACTTACACCTTTTGGAAGACATTTCGCTTGTTTATCTCTTGTCGGTGAATGTTTTAATTTTGTACGTAATTCAGCTTGAGTTTTTTGTAAAGCCAAAGCTTCAGGAGTTTCTAGCAAGATATCACTTTGATTCAGTATACTTGAATTATCTTTATTCTCATCAGAAGGATCTAATTCCATAGATAGACCATTTGATGTAATTGGACGAAATTTATCTAATAAACTTTGTCCATAAATTTTGTAATGTAATTGAATCTAAAAAAAGAGAATTGATATGGAAGCTTGACTTTTTCGGAGTAGAAATTTTGAAACGAATATGAAAATAACAGTGACGGAAAAATAGTATGTTCCCCTCAAGAACTTCGGTCTATTCAACAGTTACCAACAGTTACAAGGCTAATTATAGTTCATCATGATACTAAGTCGTGTACAAACAAACCTTATAAATTTGACAATAACCAGAAGGGGTTTTGTGGAGATTTCAGTATTTTCATAGTTGAAATCATGAATCAATTGAAGCTAGACCACCATGGAAAACCTGGAAGCACTGGACGGCGCGATAGGTCCTGGGTTCGAATCTCGTGGGGCGGGATCGTGGGTGCGCACTGCTGGGGAGTCCCAGAATAGGACGAAACGGCCGTCCAGTGCTTCCAGGTTTTCCATGGTGATCTACCTTCAATTGACTCATGATTTCAATTATGACAATAACATCTATGTACAATATGAATGACCGATTGTTTTACAACATCAATGATATCACAATTAAAGACTTTATTTTCATAGCCTATAGTAGGAGCGGATGCGAGATAAATGACATTTTGTTTTGAATATTTTGAATAAACCGCTTTTTGAATTCACTTAGAATTACTTGTTTGAATCTTCTCATTGATGTTTAGGACTGCAACTGGTCAGTCCCTAATTGGCATATGTGCATACTGTGCGTATTGCCTCGATATAACCTAAATTCACAAGCATTATAAGCAATGATGGATAGTGGCTAGTAGTGGAATCCAGTTTGACGCGCGTTTCGTCCCGACCGTTGCTGCTACCTTGACGTGGTGGTCGGGCTTGCCTATCGTGATGAACCGATCGAGCTATATTGGCTGGAACAATCGTTCCTCAAGGTCCTACCATGCCAGACAGGTAGGTTGAAGAGCGGTAAGACTAAAAGCAGCAAACCCAAGGTCCGAAGGCGAAGTCGTACTGTTGACTGTACAGAGGTGTGACGGCAGTAAGGTGTTTCCTTCAGACAACCAGCATAACAGCGATGCTGTCTTCCTACAAGGAGAGGTGGGGTTAGAAAAGGTCTACCCTAAAAATGCACACCTCACCTTATCCCACGGATATCCGTCTCCGGAGGTAAGGTCCTTTGAAGAACGGAGCTAACACAAAAACTACCCTCAAGCAGTTGTCCCTTTGGCACTGAGGTCACGCTCTCAGGTAATTAAGACCACTTCTAACCCTATTTCATCTTCAGGTACCTCTAGAAGAACTCTTTCACAGTGTGGGCGATCGGGAAGTGATAACTGCCCTCATATCTCTAACAGCACTCAAGCGTTTCGTCCTATTCGGGACTCGTCCGCTGCATGTACCTGTATCTCAGAGTTGATGTTCACTTTGGGACTCCAACCCAGTTTCTTTCGCTTTAAACGCCATCGCGTTATTCACTCAGCTACTGAGTTCTGATAGCCGTTTGCCTGTGCAATGGAGTGAATTTAGACTTCAGCTGACGACGACCAAATAGGACGAAACGCGCTTCCTGGATTCCACTGCTACCACTATCCATCTTTGCTTACAATACCTCTTTTTGATTTAGAAAAAGTAAAGATCCGTTAAAGCATAAGTAAACCTCTCAGACACACCTTTCTTCAAAAGAAAATCTGAGAGTACAGTCTTATCCAACAAATGAAAAAAGCCCCTGATATCAAAGAGATAGAAAAAAATGTTGGCCCGTATTAAGTGTGATGATCATTTAACATTTGGCGGAAGCTGAAGATGCAATCAAGTAGATCTATAACCTGATGGAAAACTAACCTATTGTATACAAGTCAGTCTTTCACAGTTCATATATTTGATCTAGAATCATAAAAATCAGAGGTTACAATTCTGATGAAAGTCTGAGTCAAATCGTTTATAAGAGAACGAGTACATTTTCTACAATGCTATTGTGATGGGATATTTTGTATATAAATGACATCTTTAATTCCATAAGATAGTGAGCGGTTAAATCTTACGAAATTCATTCATTCACAATGGTGGAGTCGATTCTATGCACAGATACACAAGCCATAACACACAGCATCATACATTTTCGTATAATACGATTAGTATACAGAGTATTACATAATACGTTTTACGATTAAAGAACTTACAACTTCTTTCAGTGACCATGGAGTTCCTAATTCTTTGTGAGTAAAACCCATATAACAAACAGATCCATCCAGTGAACAAGCCATTAATTCACGACCATCAGAACTCCTTCATAATAATAATAGTAATAATATAAACGGTTTTAGTTAAATATTCTATGGATTTATTTTTCTCAGAATTTCATTTGATTAACAGAGTGAAGTGAATACATCGTCTATGATAACTTACATACTGATTTGAATACTCGATATTCATTCAGTGAAAATACTGCTGGTCTTGGAGCGTTCGAATCTATGCCTATGCGTATACTTTGAAGTGTGCGGGGCTCTCGCTTATGCATTCTATACTTGCATATATCGTACACTTACGAGAAGAAACCTCTATGCTTACATATAGTTTTAGGTGTGGACTTGCCTGCGTTTTCTACAATTACATGCACAGCATACTAGCAGATGCCCTCATCTATGCCAATATGTATATCTTTGATACCTGTATTTGAATATATGCATATGAAGCATACTTGAGGATAGTTTCCACGTTTCTCCACTGGTGGACTAATTAGTAGCTCATCAGAGCTTTTGGTTTGCATAAAAGCTCCCAAAAGTGATGGGAAAAAAGTACTGTAGACCAATAAAATATGTCTGGACTACGTAGTGTAAGTCAAGTTGATTACTCATACTAGTGGTATCATAATCTCAATATATATACATATTCTCTAGTGTCCAGTTGTACTATCTTTCCAAAGCTCTTCCCTACCCAAAGAGTCATGAGGGTTCCCCAGTTGTTGAGTGAGTGACTGATAACTGAAGTATCACAACGCTTTTATCCATCTATTATTTCGGAATATTTATATATTTTTGTAAGTTATTTATATTTAAACTCATTAGAGTGAGGACAAGTAATACTACTCGGCTAATCAAGCCACCCAAAAGTAAACAGAAATTTAAAAATTCACCTTTTAATCAGTGAGTTGAAAATATGCTTAACCGATTTCCGATTGAATAAGTGGAATTATTAGATATCATGCATCTTCTCACTTTGCTCCACTGCCTTGTGGATTAAACCTTTAGGTTGAAGGCTGCAGGTATGGTCGCCTAAGAAAACCATCTGGTTCGGTCTGGGCACCCTGGGAAGTATCACAGCATAAGATGTAACTCAAAAGTCGAGCGAATGAACCAGTAAGTAGTCTATTAATTCAAAAATAGTTCACTATAAAACAATATTTAACATTGAGAAAAACAAGATGTTTTCTCGCTGCATTGGTTATTCTCACAGCATCTTTCTCTAATCTTATTCGTTATTGTTAAGAGATGTGCCTTTTTTATTTCCCTCTAAACTGTACATCTATTATTGTGTAGTGTAAATCTTGATGCTGAACAGTGTCATTTTTTTCTTTGACTATATATCTTTGACTAAATCTCTAAAGCTTTTATGGGACATTATAAATGGCAGTGAATACTGCACTTTTATTGGGCTTGATATTTTATACAATCGTGGAACATGCATAATGGAGTTAGGCGGGTCGTTTTAGGTGTGCAACTGTCTCTTCAGGAGCTGTTACATTCATATGTACACATAGAGATGGTTAAACTAGAAGTATTATCATGTACTTGGTTCGGGTCGTGTAAAATAGTTTTTTAGTCAATCACAAGCCAAGTAGAATCTGAGACATTTCTGCATTCGTTCAAGTTGTCACAACATATTATCACACCAACGTAGTAGAAACAGTAGTTAAGAAGCTGAATCAATAATTGATACTAATAAGTGTATCCAAAAGGAACAAACATATGCTATTATTTGAAAATCTGGCTTAATTTTGTGATAAAACAGATCTACGCTAGTGAATGAGTTTTACGATATTATCTCGATTCGGTAAGCCAATAAAGCTTCCTAGTCACTCCAACTTTCTATACGCACAGAGCTGCTTCAACTTGCATATTTCAGTAAGAGACTCGGACGGCTGTTCAACACAACAATAATGATATCAGCGGCATTGGAAATGTTAGGCATAGAGAATATGATCCGAAAAGAATAAACTGATTTGCGGAATTTTGAAATTCAGAATGTACGGGAAGTTAAAAGTTGAATGCGTCTGCACTATTGTGGCCGATTTTAAGCCATGTTACTCAACATCTTCAACTACTACGTAGAATAATCAAAAAGATCCCAACTAGGTAGTTTAAGGATACCAATATTGTTCAGTTCAATGACCAATAACTTCATACACTGGTACTGTATTTTGGTGTGAGGTTCCCTAACTTTCTTCTTTGGGAAAGTGATAAGTAACGAGGCTCCAAAGAATGTATTAATTATGGTTGTTCGAAGCTTATCTGTTAACTAATAACACTTAAATGTCACTTCAAGGAAGATATATGAGATAGACTTTCTTCACTTACTGACAGTTAAACTGTTTCCTCAAGAGCATTCTAAGGTAATAACCTTTACAAATTATTTTGCATTGCAGTCATACTTAGTGAAACGATTACTCTTTCTAAATAACAGTAAGTCAATTGTTGAGGTTTCATCTCACAGTAAATTTACTTTCATAGTATCCAATACTTAAACGCTATTTGAACAAAAAAGAAAATCACAATAGTAACATACCATGATAAATCACAAACAGAATTAGTGAACAGATCATGAACAACAACTCGTGCACGACGACCCGCTGTCGACTGAAAGGGAAATAGATTGTATTTTTACTAAATAATCATACAACATATTAGTGATATTAATTAAAATAAAAAGTTGTCATCTTGATTTAACTGGCTAAAGGAGCAGAACTATCTAGTAAATGTAGAACAAAACATCACTATTAGAGTTTAGGATTTCTGAGCCATGGGTCATATATGTTCAAGATACTCAGGAAGTGCTATGTCGCTGACCAACTGAAGTTTGAGATTAAGATTGTTAAGTTTCAATCGTGAGACTAGGTTCTGTATCGTTGCGTGAAGATCTGAAGTTTCTCAGTAGGTGCAGATTACCTGGTGAAGGTTCGCATGACCAATGTAACCTACAGTTAGAGACTGGACGACATGGCTTAAAATCGATATCATTGGCTCAGGTCTGTTTACCTACTGTCCTTCTTCAGTTCCTAAGTCACCCTAAAAATCGTATTACATCACTTATCTGCATCTTCAGCTCCAACTGTATTTTCGATACCTAATCTGTTTTATTAACACTAATACTATTACTACTTCAGATATTCTGGGATTTCCTTTGACAAATTCATTTTGCTGCGCTGATATAGTGTGACAATTTGAGCTGATGTGCACACATTTGAGAGGTTTTGCATTCAATATTACTGACTCAGGGTTTAAAATTAAGTATGGATGAGCAGTCCTGCTGAGTTTGAGACCAGGATAAAACAGCTGTTTCGTGCTCTAAGGCTGGTTTTTATTGATTTTGAGAAGCTGAGCTAGCCTAGGAATGTCACGTAATTGAGTTCACATGCAATCCCAAGATTGAATAGAAATCGCAAACGATCGACGCTATCGACTATACACCACGTCTAGGTTGCAATATACATGTCTTTGTCTAGATCAGACGGAAAAATGTGTAAACCAATGATTTTTGTACCTATTTATTCAGTTTGGCAATTAAACCTTCCTAGTCATTTTACACTCTTCATACTTGTGCAGTTGGTCAGCCAAGCACACCGGAAACATATGCATCTGAATCAGACATCGTGCATCATTCCAGATTTCCCAGTTCAAAATGGGAACTAAATTTAGATTGGATGATTCTTAAAACAAAACTTTTAAAACACATTTATCTAGTTCTAGTAACCATAGCAACAGAACTCATCTAGTTTAAAAATCAACTTCACTCTATTTAATAGCAACAATCTGATCAGTCCATGACTTGCCGACAAACAACTAGAATAAACAAGAACGCATTACCTTTTCTATTCATAATATTGAGCAATAATTAAAACTGTTTATTACAACTTAATAGACAATCTCCCTTAAAGGATTTCACATACATCTGTTAAAATACAGTTGAAGGGAACTGATATTTAAAGGTCAGTCAGTCAGTCAGTCACAACATAGAACTTCGTACGTACGTATATCAGTTCGAGTTGCCATAACACATTAACACAGAGATGAAGTTGTCGATTCAAATCCCATAATGGTAGAAGTAATATGAGTATAAGCATTATGTGAAAGATTAGGGTTTGAAGATGTTATTGAAGGAGTATAATACAGTGAAATAAATTTGGAAAGAGAAAAAAGATAGAGAGATGAAGAATTCAGAAGATTAGAATTTGGTAGAACACAAAGAGTGAATGCACCTTCGCCATTGCAAACGATTTTGAGTCATGTCATTCACGGTCTCTAACCATCGATTGCTATCATCTCGCGAATCCCAACCAGGTAATTTACACCTACTAACATTTGAAGAAGGTAATGCGTACTAAACAGAAATTATAATGTTTTCAATACAAGTGATGAATCCCCTACCATGACGAAATAATCTGCGTATTGTATAGACTGTCATCAACCTTAATTGAATGACTTTTCTTTGTCGGAACAAATAATAATTCCAATAGCAACTCATAGAATTGGAAACCCTCTGACCTTACTTGCGGAAATAATATTTAGTCCTAGGTAAAACGATGAGTGAAAACTGATGAACACCTAAAAAGTTTCGGTTAGAAAAAAACGAAAGATTGACAGATTGTAAATCACTTCTGTTTTAACCTTTCCTATTTGAAAAGCTGAAGTAGTTCAAAGGAAATTTGTAGCTTAGTGTTCAAATAAAAGCTGATGGATGAAAACCTAGAATTGTACCGGTGAGGCCATAATTTATGGACATGTGAGTGATGCTAAGGTGATCTTGAGAATGTTCACCTACTAACTAGGACTAAATGAGAGTTGTAAACTAGTGTACGGAATTAGAATTATGATTTATAGTTGATGGTTTGGGTTACGAATTAGATCTGGGCTTTTCATTGCGAACTGACGCCAGCTAAAATGCCAAAACGCTATTTAACCATACGAATGAATTTCGCGCCAAAATCCAGGACTTCTTATCCTAAATCTGATTGGTTCGTCTATAAGTTATAGTCTCGCAAGTATGTTGAAATTATTACTAAAGGATAACTAACTAGGTACTTTTGTAGTTCCTATTCAATTAAAAAGTAATTCCAACCAATGACTGCGATCACGTGAAAATCTCTTGCAAACTAAAGAGGATTAGAAAGTTGTGCCGATAAACTTCGAAAGCCCTAAACAGTGTCCACGTACAGTTTTAAACCGAATCGAACCAATAAACAGTAGACCTTTCAATAAGCAAGAAATTATTCAGTTACTCGGTTGAACTTTAATGGAAATGAGATGGAACGTACACCACAAACCTCAATAACTACATTTGAAAATCTTGCAAATATTGTAAATCAGATACTCACCAGAATCACGTTCTTCATGAAATCTTAAGATCTGATAACAAAAAACAGCTATACCTAGGAAAGACTAACTAGCGAACAACTAAGTAATTGGACCATAAAATATCTTAATACAACAAAATATATTGCACAGTTTACAACTACTTACCCATACAGAAACAGAACGATCTTTACTACCAAGAGCTAGACAAACAGCACCCTAAAAAACGAGAAAAAAGACAGTTTTTTTCAGAACCTTATGAATAACCATATCGATTAATTTATAAAAAACAACTATGGTTACAAGAAAATGATAGAATATGATCTATAAATGTAAACATAACAAACGATATTGTTTGTTGATGTTAGGTTGAATAGTTTAATTATGAAGCTTTTGGACTATAAATCATAGGTGTAAAGTAAAAAAATTGTTTATACTACTAATAATAACATAAATCTTAATATGCAAACATGTAATTAACTACAAAGTTGGGTGTTCTTTACCATAAACAAATAGTCTCGTACGGCCGAGAGTGGAAAGAGTCCGCTCTCCCTCTCGAATTACTCTCACATGACCACGCGTATATAGCCTATACCAGGAAAGTTCTGGCATATAGTAAGCGCGTAAATAGGATTGTCAGTACAAGTCATCGTTTCATTTCTACAAATGTCGTCCCAGAGGATTTCACGTTGTGCATTATTTGCAGACGCTGGGACTGGTTAGAAAAAGCGGAAAGGTGGTCAGTGTATGACATGATGTCGTGGTATGAAAGAAAGCTGGAAAAGGCTAGCTTCTGTTGGTCCTTCACGACTCCCTGGCTGGGGTCCGAGAGATGGTGCAACACAGTAGCTAGAGACGTTATCAGACATGGCTCACAATAGAAGCCAGTGGCGAGCCTACTGTAACCTTTTTTCACTTTCTTCATAAAGAGTGGTTATAACTTTCTTATCTGAGGGAGTTCTTCTGGTTGTACATTTCAGTTCCCCCCACCATTACTCTTCTCTTTTTCATTCTTTTTTTCTTCTTTAATATATATGCATCTTCCCCCCTTCTCCTCCCATTCTTATTATTTTGTGTGGCGCATATGTATCTAGTGCCCTTTTGTACCAATATGTATGTGTTTAAATAAATAAATAAGGGAAGTCCTACTCACTGCCTTCTCGTGCCACGGGTGTTGCTCACAAAATTGAGAGGATGAAAAGCGAATATCCGATTCTTTAACCGGGTTGGTGGACACGGAGAGTTCACCCAGGGGAGTTGGAAAACCCTGGTTACAAACCAATGGTGCACATGGGCTCCAGTATTCTGAGGGAATAAATGGAGTATGAATCAATCGTTGATCACCTGCTACCATGGGACTGCATCTCCTCACAATGCTCCACTGCCTTGTGGATCAGATCTTTAGGTCAAAGGCTCCGGGTGTGGCCCCCTAAGAAAACCATCTGCTTCAGTTTTGGCACCTGGTCAGTATCACAGCCCTCACACAAATCAAATGAGATTTGTGTGGTGCATATATACCTGATGCCCCCTTGTACCAAAATTTATGTGTTTAAATAAATAAAAATAAATGATAACATCAAGACAACTGTGTACACTACAATGGAAAAAATATTATTTTAAAGATTTTGATGGACTTTTGTTCTCTGAGCTGGATGGTTTGGTCATGGAGTTATCATCGGCTTTCTGAACAATATCACCTGCACAAACGTCTACCCGAAGCTCAAAGAACAAAATAACATTAAAATCATACACCTGAGCTACAAATCTTCTCCACCATCTCGAAATGATTTTAATGATAGTCATTAAAATGAATCTTTCCTTAATTCTAATTGACCAGAGTGATGGGTATAATCAATGTTACAAAAAATTAGTCAATCAGGGTCAATGTACGATCCTAATACGAATCTGTATCAATTCAGACTTTATTCAATATTATATTTTTAGTACAATAAAGAATTCTCAGCACAAAGTATTTCAACAAGTTTCTGTTTCTTATTTCTTGATTGATCCTGACGATAAATAATGAGTGATCGCTAATTTGATGTTAACAGTTCAGAAATCGACATCTGAATAATGTTCATTCTTTTTCAATGCATATTGCCAGAAATCACAATGTCTCTGATTGGACTCTTTTCTAAATTGTACAGTGAAAGGTCGTAAACGTTTCATAAACGCACCTGAATAGGTTATACAATTAACAGACATAATGATGTGTTAAAACAAACAAAATCGGATGACTTGTTGAAGTAACTAAATGTGAGGGACAGGAAACCCAGATATTCAAGCAGGCCACAAAGGACAGGCTAGAGTATATTCAGTATTCAATATGCTTAACAAAAATTGTTAGTAGTATACGAATTTGTCTCCTTTTTTCAAATAATTATTTAAGCAAGTAATTTATTTAATAGCATAATAGACAGAAACTTTTCTCCAGATACATTTATTTATTTGAACATCTAAATATTGGTACAAAGAAGGCACCAGATATATATGCGCCACACAAATCTCATTTGATTTGTGTGAGGGCTATGATACTACCCGGATGCCCAAACCGAAACAGGTGGTTTTCTTAGGGGGCCACACCCGGAGTCTTTGACCTAAATGTCTGGTCCACAAGGCAGTGGAGCATCGTGAGGAGATGCAGTCCCATGGAAGCCGGTGACCAACGATTGATTCATACGCCATTTGTTCCCTTAGGATACTGGAGCCCATGTGCACCATTGGTTTGTAACCAGGGTTTTCCAACTCCCCTGGGTGGACTCTCCGTGTCCACCAACCCGGTTAAAGCATCGGATATTCGCTTTTCGTCCTCTCAATTTCGTAAATAACACCACCACCACGAGAAGGCAGTGAGTAGGACTTCCCTGGTAGAGACTATATATTCGCGTGGCCATATGAGATCATTTGGAGAGGGAGAGCGGACTCCTCCCTCTCTCAGACGTACCAGGGTATTTGGGGGCGAAATTTTTCTCAATTATTGTCAAAATTATAACCA
Organism: Schistosoma mansoni; assembly: GCF_000237925.1. Lineage (NCBI taxonomy): Eukaryota > Metazoa > Platyhelminthes > Trematoda > Strigeidida > Schistosomatidae > Schistosoma > Schistosoma mansoni. The sequence continues at coordinate 591,964 of NW_017386037.1, read as the reverse complement.
AGTATATTGATAATAATAATTCACAAAGATAAAACTAACATACCGGAATCCCTGATCCATCTTGTTTACGTAAAACATTAGGATTGTAACGCTGAAAATAGAAAATTATTGAAAGGGAAAAATATAGCTCAATTGTTTGAGACCAATTATACACAAAGTTTTTGTGAGTATTCTTAGATTTATAAGCTCTATAAACCTTAAAACTAATGATGTAGTGTGGTCTACTTATATCCATATAAGTAGTATATGGCGATTGTCAGTTGTAGAATGTATTTTGGCAGAAGACCGATAAGGAAAGAACTGAAATGAAGCGCAATTGGTAGGAAAATCCATGAACAATGGAATTAGAGAAGATGAACTGATATTTACAGAAGGAACAGTGAAGATTGAGACAATCGGTAGTTATTTTGCAAATTAACTGTTTGCTGTATGTATGGTTATCAGAATTTAGTGAGATAGTCTGTAATTTGTCCTTAAATACATTCGATTGTCCCCAGTCGTGTTCTTGTTCACTACAATACCAGAAATTCATGGCTGATGGATTATTATTGTCTGTAGAGAGAACTTTCAAACTTCATCAACTTGTGAGAAGACAGTATAACTAAATGTCGATTATCTGTCTGGAGAACCTAACAGTACAGTACAACTGAAAATAAAATTTTACTATCGGATATTAAATTCACTACTACTTCAGACAGTATGAACCGGGAAAACTGTTACAATAGACATAGACGATCACCAAATTAAGTTAGGAGCTATAACGACAGAATTAGCTATCGGATAGCTATCATTTTCTAATCGGAACGTGGTAAGTTATGAAAAAGCAACAATAATATACTCCATATAAGTGATTAGTTGTTGAAGATATTAGTCAAATAAATTCAATAATTTAACTTACTGCACAAATGACATGTTTACGATGTCCAACTAGATCTAAACTTGGTGACCAATTCGTTCGATCAATAAGTTTGGCAGTAGGAAACCCATTATTTATAGCATGTGGTGAAGCAAGTGTTGAACCATCCAAACTCCATGATAAACGCATAACTTGGCTTTGTCCACTAGCCTAAAAACGTAGTAATTTTAAAAATTGAGGTAATAGTTTCAATTGACTCATGAATTCAGCTATAAAAGCCTTAAGCCTAATCCCCATCCAATATAAACTTCTAGGAAACCGACGGGTTATGCTGCACACTGAATAATTATCTATTTTGTTACCAAATTTAGCACTCTTCCAGGATGTTAAGATCACCCGTAAATGACCTTGTTTTCTGTATATAAACAAACCTTGAATTAAAGCATCTATTCTCACTTAGAACGTCCTCGTTATTATCTGGAACTCAACTTTAGAAGAACTCTGAAGAACGAAGAAGCGAATAGGAGGTCATAGTCATGCATTCGATTGCCAGACATTAATAAGTGTAGCTTAACGTATCATTTACATTACCTTTGTAAATGGTTTACTGATGCTAGCTTCTTCCTGCCAGTCTGCAGTACGCCATATTTTCACAGTTAAATCATCTCCTTGACTAGCCAAATAACGACCAACCGGATCCCAAGTAACACCTTTAACAAAACCTTTATGACCAGTTAAAGTTGCTTGCAAATAGAAAGAATTGTTTGTATAACCTGAACCATTAGGAAGTTTTTGACGACACCAAACAATGACAGAATTATCTACACTGGTGGAAGCTAAACGACTTCCATCATGAGACCAAGATAAGTCAATAATATCTACAGAATAAGAGAAAGAAAAACTCTAATATATATCTTATTTTATCCATATAATCACATGGGTTAAGTTTGAATCATGAGAGATAGATGGCTAGTCTTCTTGGTAGATTGGAAACAAGTCAGAATTGTAGGTGGTCTATTAATCGTTAGCGTATACAGGATAATATGTTATTGGACTAACAAATTTCATAACACTAGTAATATTGTAATGAACGAGAACATAAGTAGAGACAATCGAATGTATATGAACACAAAATTACAGAATATCTTAGTAAAATGTGAGAACCACACAGTAAATACTTCAATTGTTGCAAACTTGACTGATCCTTTTGCAAATATCAGTCAATCACTTCACACTTCATTGTTCTCTTTTTTCCACATCAATCATTCTTTGTTCTCGTTCTTTCTTTGATATTCTTAGCCTTCTGCCTCCAGGTATTTCACTTTCGATTGCTGATACATACTACTTATATCTGTCGACATCAGTAGCATACCACAATATTAGTACCCAACTATCCCGACCGTTGCTGCTACCTTGACGTGGTGGTCGGGCTTGCCTATCGTGATGAACCGATCGAGCTATACTGGTTGGAACAATCGTTCCTCAAGGTCCTACCATGCCAGGCAGGTCGGTTGAAGAGTGGTAAGACTAAAAGCAGCAAACCCAAAGTCCGAAGGCGAAGTCGTACTGTTGACTGTACAGAGGTGTGACGGCAGTAAGGTGTTTCCTTCAGACAACCAGCATAACAGCGATGCTGTCTTCCTACAAGGAGGGGTGGGGTTAGAAAAGGTCTACCCTAAAAATGCACACTTCACCTTATCCCACAGATTCCCGTCTCCGGCGGTGAGGTCCCAACAAGTACGGAGCTAACACAAAAACTACCCACAATAAGGTCGTGTGTGACCGACCTCAAGCAGTTGTCCCTTGGGCACTGCGGTCACGCTCTCAGGTCATTAAGACCACTTCTAACCCAATTTCCTTTTCAGGTACCTCTAGAAGAACCCTTCCACGGTGTGGGTAACCGGGAAGTGATAACTGCCCTCATACCTCTAACAGCACTCAAGAGTACCCAACTGTACGAATTGAGGCAGGTAAAGAATGATTTAAATTTGTGACATAATAGTTGTAAGTTGAGTGACCAGACGACTAAGCCATTCTGTTTGACAGGAATAAAACAGTTTTTACTTTTCTGCTCTTCATTTTGTCAATTTCATTTTCAATACTTCAAATGAGAATTGTGGTAAGGTGAACTAGTACAAATGGTGTGAGATTCTATTTATTTATGACTTATTAGATTAATATACAAATTAAGTCATATACCAGGTACAGATTTGTACACTTAGTTTCAGGTCACATAAAATGTGAAGATTAGTGATGCTACCCGACTTTCTAGAATGAAATAGGTGAAGTGATACTCGTACCTACTACAAATTGGGTGAAAGTCAAATGTTTCAATCACTGGGCCATCTTTCTAAGCTAATTAGACTAAACCTGTTATAAGATAACAAACTAAGAGATAAATTCATTATCAGAAGGGGTTTTGTGGAGATTTTAGTATTTTCATAGTTGAAAGCGTGAGTCAATTGAAGCTAGACCACCATGGAA